>NC_059348.1:49239800-49492300 GCF_019703515.2 Myxocyprinus asiaticus | reverse complement strand
TCAAAAAACATAATTTAGTATGTTTTTTAAGCGATTTGATTATGGGGACACTAGAAATGTCATCATAAACCACATTTATAGCATAATACTCTTGTAATTACCAGTTTGTAACCTAAAAAAAATCCTCGTAAACCACCCAAACCCGCCCACACACACACAAACACCCACGCACACACACACACTAGAGTTGATACAGGGTCAGAGATGACGTAAGCTTTCAAAGCAGTGAGTGTGCAACACGAGAGTGACTCGGCCGCCATGATGGCTTCTGTAGAAGCTGTCTGTGTTTCGTGGAGCGCTGGGGGCTGTTTTTCAAAGCGCTGAGGTCTTAGATGCACAAGATCAACTCGCATAAACAAGGGAGCAATGGTATTTGGATCCAAGGATACAACACTTGAGAAACTTGTGGACTAACCAAACAGTCCAAAACAAAACAAGCACAACACACATTTAGTGAATGTTCATGTGCTGGAAAGCCCAGAGAAAGATTTTTGTTGCTCAGAGTTTGTTCTTTCACAGCTAAGGAGACCTTTTGAGCTCTCAGTTATGTTTAATCGAAGTAGGTTATCAACGTTGTCTCAATTATGTCTTTGACACAAATGAAAACTGAGATTTCACAGGAGAGATTTCACCCAAATATATGAATATATCTTGCATTAATAAAATGAAGCCTTTTTTAAGATCATTAAGATTTTTTATTTTATTTCTGTTCTGCGCTCTGTTCTAAAACTCTAGAGTAGACTTACCAAAGACTTTTCTCAGGAGACCAATTTGAACAGTAGATGAAATCAAATGTCTCTATTTGCTCTACATTTAATCTCATTGGTGTTTAGGAAAACAAATGAAATATTAAAAAGATATGATTTTTTTTTTCTATGAGAGGGTTGTCAAGCTGGTGGGTAGGAACCTATACAACCTATAGTGTAATAACCAAGAGGTGTAGGATCGATTTGAAAAGAGAGCTTGGATGTAGCCATTCGTCCTATGAAATTGTTTTTTGCAAAGCTGCATTACAACAACAAACGTACAAACACTCTCTATTCTACCATTTGTTCAACCCCACGGCTGATTGGTGCTGGTTATTTAAAGGGATAGCTCACCCAAAAATAAAAATTCCATCATGCTTTACTCACCCTCATGTCCCAGATGTGTATGACATTCTTTGTTCTGTAGAACACAAAGATTTCTAAAAGAATGTCTCAGTTCGGTAGGTCCTCACAATGCAAGGGAACGTTGACCAGAATTTTGAAGGTCCAAAAGGGACATAAAGGCAGCATAAAAGTAATCCATACGACTCCAGTGGTTAAATCCATATCTTCTGAAGTGATCCGATAGGTGTGGGTGAGAAAAGGATCAATATTTAAGTCCTTTTTTTACAGAAAAGCTACACTTTCACTTTCACATTACACATTCTGATGTGGAAGTGACTGGTTGGGGCTGGTCAGAAGATATGGATTTAACCACTGGAGTCTTATGGATTACTTAGATGCTGACTTTATGTCCTTTTTGGACCTTCTGAGTTCTGATCACTATTCACTTGCATTGTGAGAACCAACAGAGCTGAGATATTCTTCTAAAAATCTTAATTTGTGTTCTGCAGAAGAAAGAAAGTCATACACATCTGGGATGGCATGAGGGTAAGTACATCTCTAAAGAATTCACATTTTTGGGTGTACTATCCCTTTAAATGGTATTAAAAAAACTACAACATTCTTTCAATGGTGGCTAAACAAAAGTAACTTATTAAAATATAATAATCATTTCCCAAAAATGTGTGGGGGATAGCAAATGTAGACATTTCTTTGTGTTAAAATGACATTTCCACCTCAAATAATATGTTAGTTGCCCCTCTTTGTAAAAAACAAACGTGTCGAAACATTTAAGAAAATGTAATCTGAATTTATTTGAAATGGAAGGCCATTTTAAAGGGGAATTGGCATCTTTACTCAGTGAAAACCAGATTAAGTTAGTTGCTGCCAAAATTGAGTCCATTAGCTTTGCAACATGTTTGCTAATGGATTTGAAGATTGCAATTTTAAAACTGGTAAAGTCATTCATAACGATGCAGAGCTCAAGTTGCTCTTAAGAGGAAATTAATATCAGGTTCAAACACAAAATATCATGTCAAAAACAACCAGTCACATTCACAAAATAATTCAACACCTGGCCAGGATAACAAACCAAGCTAATGCCACGTTGGCTACATAATATTTGACAGATTAATGCTAAGTAAACCTAACAGGTCTCATTAGCCAAATGAGTTTGGGGTTACAGATCACAGTGGGTACTCACTCACACACATGAATACAGTACTTTCATATATTGTGACTTCAGTCATGACTAAAAGGGCTGCATGCACATGCGACATCCCTTTATCCATGACTAAATTCACAATTTGTACTGTAGCACACTTGTTAATGATAATAATCATGATAAACCATTTTTCTACCATGATGTATAGTACAATAGACTAGTCGGCAGTCAACATAGCGACTCTCCACATA
Source organism: Myxocyprinus asiaticus (assembly GCF_019703515.2). NCBI lineage: Eukaryota > Metazoa > Chordata > Actinopteri > Cypriniformes > Catostomidae > Myxocyprinus > Myxocyprinus asiaticus. The sequence goes on along the minus strand of NC_059348.1, from coordinate 49,489,796 downwards.
CAGAATTCAACTGATGTGTAGTCATAGGTGTGCGAATATCAGCTATTTTACAGGTCAATATGGCTCTATTTTATAACTCGTATTTAAATTCATTCAGATTTGTTCTGTCTGACTGGGCAGGCTCAAAGTAGCTTTCGTTACCAGCAAACAGCCCCATTAAATGGGAATAGCCCTCGGGTCAATCACATAATTGCACTAATCCAACCAAAAATGGAGAGATAAGCATTAAGGGGAGCGCTGGTTCCTTTCTATCAGCTTAAATCAACTTTATGCTGTCGGTTTGGAGCTTATAAGGGCAGAATGGGAAGAAGGCACATGTTTAACTACTGTATCTTCGGTCAATTGCTTTGCATGATATGCAAATATACACTGTATACTACATTGAAAGGATAAATACTTATATGTAGGTGTCTGTATGTGCATGCGTATGTGTGCCAATGTGCTTTAGATGCCTGGTGGTCATGTAATACCTGTTCTAATTATATCATCAGAAAGAAGGCCATCCATTGCCTACTGTGATTGTTAAACTCTAATAATGCAGTGGCACACATACAGTAAATGCACAATATGAAACATATTTACAATGACCTTGGTACAAAACTTTTTACAACAACATGAAATTATATTTGCAATACATTTAACTTCCATAATGCAACTTATTTCTGAGTGAAGCAGAATGCTCTGCAGGAAATAATGTAGGACGGCACTTCATTTTAACCATCATAAAATGTTACATTATAACAGGTAAGAAGTAATGCAGTATAATAATGCATTATTGCAAAACAAACCCAGACAGGGTTATCAAGATCAGTATTGCATCATCTTCAAGAGGTTGATTTTGTTATAATAACCGGCTGACCATACATTATCCTGCTTATAACACAGCAAATATTGATCTGCATAGAAATTATTTTCTCTTTTCTGTGAAAAGAAAGAGAATGCAGAGTGATAAAAGAGACATGAAACTAATAGAACTACACTGAATGAAGTATTCTACAGCCCCATTTAATAAGCTGATTATATTATATTATTGGTTATAGTATTATTTTACCCTGCCCACAAGGCCTTGGTTTCACCCGCAGGAAAGAAAAGTTATTTCAGAGAAAAGTTATTAGATTTTTAATTTTTAATTTTTTATTTTTTAATAAGATGCACTGACATTTGAGAAAATAAATAAGGTCAATGTTGATTTAATGTTATCTTTCACTTTTATTAATGTTTTAAATGTTTTTATTTTTGTTTTTTGCCTCAATTCAAGGTGTGTATTCCCTGAGGACAATTCCTTACTCAAAACTCATTACGGCTAGTCAGTGCAGGAAATCAGTTGTCTGGGATAATGATCAATTATACAGTTAATGTGTCATTATATATAAATATTTTTCTGTATGCAACGATTGACCAACCAGAATGAAGTATTCCAGAGAACAGTGAAATAGGCTATGATATTATTGATTAATATTATTTTATCCCACCCACACGGCATTGGTTACATCAGCAGGAAAGAAACATCAGAGAAAAGTTATTAGACTTTAATGAAAAATTAAGAAATTAAAATTAAGTTGTTTTTTTGTTTTGTTTTTTTAATAGCATGCACTGATGAGTCATGTACAGTAAGAACAGGGTCAATTTTGATTTCATGTTATCTTTAACTCTTATTAATGTTTTAAATGTTTGTTTGTTTTTGGCCTTAATACAAGGTGTGTTTTTCCGGAGGACAATTCTTTACTCAAAACTCATTACGGCAAGTCAGTTGTCTGGGACAATGGTCAATTTTACAGTTTAACAGCCTTGGTTACATCAGCAGGAAAGAAAATTTGTATCAGAGGTGCAGCAAGTAATTACATTTTGATGAAACATCATGAAAACAAACATTGATGAATACACCGAAAACAATTTTAAACTAAAAGTTAGTAAAAAAGGTGCAGTACCATTTAAATTTAATGGTTTTATTTATGCCAAAAATTTTATTTAACATAATCAAATTAAACTGCATACATAAGATAAAACCTATAAACTAATTTTAAGGGTAAGATTAGGTAAAAACACCTCCAACTGTAGGTTACAATTTTTAAAGTGTAGTGTGGAAGAAGACCAGGGACATTTATTGACAAAGTAAATAGGGTATATATATATATATATATATATATATACCGATCAGCCACAACATTAAAACCACCTAATATTGTATAGGTCCCCCTCGTGCCGCCAGAACAGCGGCAACCTTCACCACAATTGTACAGAGTGGTTATCTGAGTTACCGTAGACTTTGTCAGTTCGAACCAGTCTGGCCATTCTTGTTGACCTCTCTCATCAACAAGGCGTTTCCATCCGCAGAACTGCCGCTCACTGGATGTTTTATATATATATATACACACACATACCCAATTTACCTTCTCAAAAAAAAAAAATATATATTTTTTTCTTTTATGTTGTCTTTAACATTTAACATTTAATTTTTTAAATGTTGTGTTTTCCTGCATGGAAATGTCTTACTCAAATGTCATTGTGGCCACTTAGTCTGTTTTGACCCATCTGAATACTCAGACTTCCATTTGTTTCGGTTCCCACCAAAACTATGGTGGCCATCTTGGCTCTGCGAACCATATGTTTGATCTGTTTCTCGTTAGAGATGAAGAAACTGGCCAGCCAGCTCAAACGTCTCTCAACCACGTCAGCTTCACTCTCAAGCCACTTTTCCACTCTATGATCTTTCGCTTCGCTCAGAGCAAAAGTGTAAAACTACACCGAAATTCATAGCTGCTTCTCCCTCTCTTTCTTGCTCTGTCACTTGCACAATCACTGTTATTTTTTACAGCTCCATTTCCCTCCATATTAAAGCTCTCCTTTTCTGTCAGTTTTATTTACTTCATTTGTTGTTATTTTCTCGATCTCTTTCTCTGACAGTCGGGTGTTATTTCTATAGCTGCAGATAACAGATCTATCATCCTGTCAGATGGATGGATGATAGATTAAGCTGAGCTGTGTTTGTGTGTGTGTGTCTGGACTTTGGCCCATGGCAGTCAGCGTCAGCAGCCTCACAGTGTGCTTTTCATCCCGCCAGCACGATCCAAGACACACACAGACGCTCATATACACGCTATGTGTGTAAATCCACTATAGACAATGTTCCTCTGTCCACATCTGCACTGAAACAATTCCTTTAGATCTTTTGCCTTTCACACACACAAACACAAATACATGAGGCCAATGTTAGATTGACACTCTTACTGGCTTTGTTCACAGTAGAACCTCAATATTATGTACAGAGATGAGATTTAAGTTGTCTGAAGTAGTTTTACAAGAGAACAGATGTTCATATATTCATCTGTTTTTACTCTACAGTACATCCCTTATGCTGGTATCATGGTAAAGTGATGGTAACAGATAGTAATACCATGGCACTGCTTGTTTACAAAATGCACGCAGCATTTTGCAGTGAAGCGCTAACGTTCATTACAAACTGTGATTTCATTCTTAATTCAGTCAATCGTGCAGCCTTGATGGATACCATACCAATATCTCAGAGGTCAAAATCTGCAGGTTCCAGAGTGTTTTGAATGGTTTTCCCCTTATCATACAGTAAGTGCTACTTTTACTGTCAATGCCACGTTAATAACGTCGGTTTTTCCACATTTATGTGAAAATGACAATGAATGAAAATTCAATAATACATTTTCTCTGGAGTGCCAACCCCTCTACATTCTGTGGATATTATTATTTCTGAATTGTGCATTTAAATTCACAGTTTTGAGTGAGGTCTAGACTGGTTCGAACTGACAAAGTCTACGATAACTCAGATAACTGCTCTGTACAATTGTGGTGTGAAGAATAGCATCTCAGAATGCTATTCTGAGATGCAGGTTGATGCTATTTTGGCAACATGAGGGGGACCTACACAATATTAGGCAGGTGGTTTTAATGTTGTGGCTGATATATATATATATATATATATATATATATATATATACAGTAAATTGTGTGTGTGAGTGTGTGTTTGCTTTTCTCCAGCGGTGTAAAAATAGATGGAAAATTACAAAGTGGCGTTTCCTACTGCTCTGAAAGGAAGTGGTTACAGACACATCCAATATACACACACACGTTCACATACACACTACATAGAGATGTTTGTGTCATACAAAATGACACCTAATAAACTTATAACAGATGTTTTTAATATTTTAGCATATTTATACATTTTAATAATTCAGTACATTTAGTCTTTTTAATATTTAAGTATTTTAATAATTTAGTAGCTCTACACTGAGCCAAATATTGGACGACATAATCCAATGTATTGGATTGGTAGAACTTCATAGCAGCACACCCCAGTCAGATGTAACATAGTATGTCATAATACATTTATCAAAGCTATACTAAAATAATCTGCCATTTTATTTTTTAGTGGAGAGGGCCCCTGAAGTGCCCAAAATCCAGTGAAAACCAGCAAACCACACACCAGTTTAACCAGGTTGAGATACCAGCTAAGACCACTTTACCATTTTGTTTTTCAGCAGGGCTCTAAAGGAGAGAAAGTTTTGAGAATGCTATTTTATTTTGCTAGGCAGTATACATTTTGTATATTTGTGACTCAGTTTTTGAGAGGGCCAATCTTGGGGTCTTTACTGATGAATGTGACTTTTGGTGTTATTAGAGCGAAAAGCAGCGGGCTCATGGATAGATCAGATTGGGGTAGAGTTAGCAGCTGGTATCAGCCAGTTCATCATGAGATATTTGGGTTTGGAGTGAGCAAATACCCTACACAGAACCCAACAGGAAATGACAGTGACAGAAACACATGCAGGAGCTTTTGTAAGCTGCCTCTTTCTCTCTCTGCAAGGGGGTATTTACACTTGGTCACATACATTTTTACTGAAATGTTCTTTTTCACTTGTTTTGACTATAAAAACTCTGGCCTGTACTGGCAGAGACAAAATACACATGTTAAAAATACATTCTCTGAAAAACCTAAATATCTTATGCAGTGTTGTTTCTAAATAATAGATAAATCAAATTGATCTTGTTTTAAGGATTTTTAGATATTTTTACAGGAAAACAATACAAAAATTATTATCAAGAATATGATTTTTGCCCTAATATCAAAGGTCTTACTAGAAAAAAGAAATTATGATCAAACATGAATTTTCTTGATAAAAAAATATGATCGTGCCTGGTAACGTGCATGTAAAATGGCTAGAAATAGCATTTTAGCTTAGCGTAAAGCTGACAATTTACACAAGGTTTATTTCTATTTCTTCTGCTCCAAACTTACTTCAAACTTACTTCTCTGTCTGCATGTATGAGAGTCTGCATTCATAAGAAAGTGTTTCTCCGCTGTTCAAATGCACTTTGGAATCGCATAATTTATATGTTAAAAAAAAATTCCATCTGAAAGGACTAAATATTAAATGAAATAAATGACAATAAAATGCAAAGTAATCTCTTCAGTAATCAAAATACTTTTTGAAAGTAACTGTATTCTAATTACCAATGATTTAAATTGTAACTGTAGTGGAATACAGTTACTTATATTTTGTATTTTAAATACGTAATCCTGTTACATGTATTCCGTTACTCCCTAATACTGGTGTTTACATCTGGAAGTAGTATTTTTTTGTTGTTTGCTCATCTGCAATACATCAAAAAGGCATTTCCCCTCGGATGTCTATATAACATTCAGCAGATGTCTTTGAGACGTTTATGATTTGGAATGTTTGTAAATTTGATCTTTTAAAGATGTTTAGCAGATGTGAATTAGAATGCAATGCTTTCCAGATAAAAATATCTAAAACAGGCATCTCAGAGATGTCAGCCATGTGCTCATACACAGTACAAACTCACTGTTTAATACTGTTTCAAAGACAAGAAACAGACAAAGACAACAAGACAGACAGAGTGGGATCATGACAGTACACCCCCCGCGCCCTCGACGGACGCCTCTTGGCATCCACACCGGGCGGGTTAGACGGACTGGACCAGGGAGTAGGCAGAGGACCAGGCGGGTAGAAAATAGATCTAGGAAGGGGTGGGTGGAGGAAACCAGGGGGATGGTTTATTCCAGGTTGTAGTAGGACCAGAGACATAGGGAAGACCAGGGGACCAGGGTGACACCAGAGGAGAACCCAGAGACCAAGGGAAGGTCTGAGCAGCTGGGTTTAGAACTGGATTATCTTCAACCACTGGGCAGATGGGGTCAGTGGCGGCTGCACAGCAGAGGCCAGAGGAGTTAGTGGAGACCCCTGGGCAGTGGGTGAGGTCAGTGGCAGCACCGGGCAGGGACCCCGAAGGGCTGGACAGACTAGGCAGGGGCCCCAGAGGGCTGGACAGACTGGGCAGGGGCCAACCAGAGGGGACTGGGCAGACATTTTGTTGGTGGCCGCAGGGAGCTGGACTGACCTGACGTAGGCAGCCGCTGGGCAGAGAGTGATGTCCAAGGCGGCTGCAGGAGTGGGGTCAGGCTGGGCATCAGCCGCTGGAGTGGGGTCAGGCTGGGCGGTGGATGCAGGACAGGGATCAGACTGGGCGGTGACCACAGGGTACTGGACAGTTTGAGTTGCAGCCGCAGAAATCTGGACTGACTGAATGGTGGCCGCTGAGTAGGAGTCTGTCTGGGTAGCGACCGCTGGATAGGGGTCAGTCTGGGTGGCGACCGCAGGGAACTGGATGTGGTCAGACTTAGCGACAGCCACTGGCGTCTGGAAAGACTGGGCAATGGCTGCTGGCGAGGAGTTTAAAGTGGGTGACAGCCGCTGGTGACTGGACAGGTCTGTCGATGGCCACAAGTGAAGGGACATCAGTGATCACCCAGGGGACAGCAGCAGGCTCGGACCCCTCCAGGGGTGCTGCAGCGGGCTCGGATCCCTTGTGGCGGGCTGCAGCGGACTCGGACCCCTCGTGGCGGGCTGCAGCGGACTCGGACCCCTTGTGGTGGGCTGCAGCGAACCCAGATGCAGGAACACCTCTACTCTTCTTCCTTCTCTTGTGGATGGAAAGCTGGACGGTCAGCAGAGGGCTCCTCTGCCTCCTGGCGGTCAGCAGCATCCACTGGTGAGGGAGTATCGTTGACCTCGGGAAGGGATGAAGGAAGAAAGTCCTTCAAGGCACAGTCTGAGATGAACTCATCCCACTTCATGGCCAACTTGATGGTAGTGGCAAGACTTCTCCCATCACCTGTCTCTGGGACACAAGACCTGATGGGCTCATTCAGACCAGCCCTAAAGATTTGCATAAGGCTGGTCTGATTGTGACCCAGACCCGAGGACAGCACCAAAAACTCCAATGCATACACTTCACCAAATTGTCCTCCTGACAAAGTATGAAGAGCTTCCTGGCCTGCTTGGCCCTGTGTCGTGTAGGAAGAGAAAGTGAACAAAAAGAAAAAATAATTCCTGCTGGGTCAATGTTGGTCAGATCGTTATGTCACGGAAAGTGTCAGGAATGAGGACCCAATTACAGGAATGAGGCAAAATAAAATGTTATTAAATTAAACAATACAAACAGGGAAAACAAACTCTTACAAGGGATAAAAACTGAAAAGCAAAAAAATAACAAACTTTTAAACTGAAAGACAAAATGATAAACTGGACTGGAGGCTGAGCAAACAAAACACAAACAAACACATGAGGAAAGGGAGCTCAATATACACAGGTAGAGCACACGAGGAATAGGTGAAGACAATAAACATAATGAGGACTAGACTAGGGGTGAGGACAGAGGGAACAAGGGGGTGGAGTTGGGAGAGCACATGGAAAACATAAACATTTGGCTCAGCCATGTGCTCATACACAGTACACACTCACAAAGACGAGAAACAGACAAAGACAACAGGACAGACAGAGCGGGATCATGACAATATCGGCCATTGAAACATAAACAAAAATTACTTAGTGCACCTTTAACAATCATTGATCAAATGATTGAAATTGCATTTGAAAGGCCAAAAACATAAATACAGATATTAAATTAAGATAAATCAGATAAATCTATTTCTTGATATGACTGTCGATCAACACTGTTGTTGCTGTAGCACGTTGCTATAAAAACACACTTGTTGCTATAACTAGCGTCTTGACATAATTGCTGTATTGCTATGAGTTCTATTTCATGATACAGAAGTAAACTATACCTATAAGTGCAATTCCCAAATAAAACTGTGTTGAAAAGTGCATTTGATTGGCAGAAATTTTTCTACACCTCTTGGAATGCTCGTATTAGCATCAAGAGTAACTAGGAAGAAGGTGTTTACACCAATAAGTTAAATGGTGTCATTTGAAGGTAAAAGACTAGCCTGTTCATAAGGGTAGCCTATATAATATAGAACGTAACCTAGCATCTTTTAATGCTTTCAAAAGTACTATTTGATTAGTAAAATGAGCAAACTTGTGTAAATTCAGATCTAAAAAATTCAGTGATAATTAAGAATTGAATAACTTGGAATATTTGCATTGAAGGCAAACTTCTTTAACAAACAAAAAATTGCAATGGCCTTGTGTTTAGCGCATGTGCTCTAAAAGTCATGGTTCTCATGTGAGTAATGCAAGTTCAAGTCTGGCTTGCATCATTTCCCGATCCTGTTCTCTCCTCCTCATCATTTCTTATAGAGAAATATCAAACTCAGTGTAGACAGAATTAAACCGATTTTTGACAGCATAGACGATAACTGAAGTTGTCTGACTCATTGTGAGTCACTCTGATTAACACACTGGTCTATCATGTACAGTATCTTATCTCGGTCTCTTCACATCTGTGATCAGTGAATAAACTTGAAAGCAAGAAAACAATTGTTTACCACAATGCCATATGATGAAAACTGTCTAAACTAGGAGTTTTCAAAGTCAAAGACAGTAGCCTTCCTTGTGACACAACGATGCTGTCTAACACTTGCTCCTTCACATCCTGTGCCATGTCAGAGATGTGCCGACCCACTGTGTTGTCAGAGAGTGGAAAATCAAGCTTAGATGTCGCTGCCTCTCCTACTATCAAGGAACACTTATCTTTGTCTGCCGGCGGAATTAATGTCTCTCCGATGTTATGTGCTTTGCCCGCCTTGGCAATACGCAGCACAATGTGATATGAAGCTTCAGTGGCCTTTACATTTAATTTGACAAATTCTCAGACAACTTTTTTCTGACCTTGAAAGGCTTCAAGTTTTCTTTGGAAACACTCAGGAGGTTTTCCCACTACCTCAGCATGCTGGGTGTCTGCGGAGTTTAGCAGGTTGCATGCTGTCATTAGCTAAAATCTCCTGACAAACAACACATAAAGGTCGCGGTGCATCAGCTGATCCTGTCCATGTAAATCCTAAACTTAAATACTGCTCATCATTATCATCGTCTTTGGATTTCACCCCTGAAACGGAAGGATTCAAATTTGGTGGTCTCAGAAACTGCTCCATTGTAATTACAGAATATACGTCACATCTGCTTTATTGGTGGGCTTGACAAATATCAGAGAATCTTCACAAAGATTCTTGATAAATATTTGTTTTTGTTTATTATTTTCAGAACTGTTTAAATAATGTCTTAAATATAATACAATATGTAAACTCAATACATATCTATCTATCTATCTATCTATATAGATAGATAGATCTATATAGGGGGGAGGGGCGTGCATCTGTATTTTTTCTTCGCCCATCAGGCCCGCGGGCCCTCTCTAATCCAGGGCCCTAGGGCAGCTGCCCACCCTGTCCTCACTGTAGTTACGCCACTGGTACATATAATTGCTTATAATTGGCTGATACATCTGTGCATTATTAATTCAAATGTTTCAAAACCTTATGGGTTGCCTACCAAGACAACATTTTTGGGCATCATATGCACGTTTCAACATCCAATTTGAACGTTTCAAAACATAGTGAGCTAGCTACCTAGACAGCAATTTTGGGCATGATAAAAGTGTTTTGAATTTGAACAGTTTCAAATGTTTCAAAACCTAGTGAGCTCCCTAATTAGCATTTTTTACTACATATGTGCATTCATATGTATGATTGATGATGCCCAAAAATGCTATCTACTGTAGTTAGCCAGCTGGGTCAACATATTTAATGGCTGATGAACTATCACCTAAAGTCCTAAATGCTTTGAATATTGTTTTTTTCTGTTAAAGCTCTTAGATTCAGAGAGAGCTTTACATGTGTAATTTGTGTAGTAATGAAATGCTGTGCTGGTAGGGTTATTCAAACTTTGCATTGGTTGTGGTCTTTTTGTACGTTTATTTATTTTGTCCACTTAAATCACAGGTTATGCTTTAATTGCGCACATAGCAGTGTAAAACTGGAAATGTGTTTCTTACCTTGAGTGAGTCAAAGCAAGCGATAACTCGCCCGTTCTCCACCTGGCAGCTCTTGGCGGGATGCGCGAACTTGCACTCGGCATCAGAACGAGCGCACGTTCCCCTCTGAAACTCTCGACACACCTCCAATGTCAGCCATTTCGTGTCCCGCATGTGAGCAACATTCATCGCCATGTCAACAGCAAGGTCAGCACGCTTTAGCGGCAAGCAATCTTCAATTCCTTACAATCCCTAAGTGGCTTGGGTGTGCTTCTGTTTGTGTGTTTGTCTAGTCAGTCAAAAGCCGACTTCCTGTATGTCCTTCTATTTATGCTTCCCTCTTGCTTTATATCATTAAGCTCATCCCCTTAGGGATGCACACCAGTCCAAAGCAAAAAGATCAAAAACTGTTGCTGTCTGGAAAAAAAGACTGCAGAAACGGATCCAAAAGCAAAATCCTCAAATGTGATTCAAAAGTGCACACTTCAGCGGTCTGTTTTGTGTATGAGCAAAAGGCCAAGGTTGTCTGGGGTCACCAGGAGGGTTGTGCGGGCAGTCCTTTCACGATGTGGGCTGGAAGCAGGCAGGAAGCTAAGGCTGGTACTACAAGCAGGTCCAAGCAGCGGCAGATGCAAGAGAGGGCACGATATTCAGTACCCACCTGCAATAGACAGAAAATACAGCTTAAGAAGTGTATGTGTGTTCAAATCTGATTTTGTTCCAAACTATTTTTCCACTTCTATTAAAAGCTTTACAGTCTGTTTGTGTTTTTAATTCTGGTGGTAAATTATTTCATAATGTTATGCCTTGAAATGAGAATGATGTCCATCCTAATTTTGTTTTTCATATTGCTAGTCTGCGATCGTGACTTGATGCACCCCAGGTTGTGCTTCCATTGTTATAGTTTTGTTGTAAAACGTTGATTGTAAAATAGTAATTAGATAATTTCACTGTGGAAGGAACTATGCAAGGAATGCACAGTCAACCATTATCACAAAATAAAATCAAAGTGATCAGAACCCTAGGGAACCCCTCAGAGGACAGGGAGGGTATTTATTTTCTGAAATCATTTAGCATTCCCTCGCAAAAAGATTTGCGTATTCTTGCAATGGTTTGCATTCCCTCACAATAAATTAACCATGGTTTTACTACAGTAACCTCATTTGAACTATGGTATTTGTACAGTAGTAAAACCATAGTCAGCAGAAAATGTACCATAGTTTTACTACAATAACTATAGTTCATCTATGGTATTTTTAGAAAAACTAAATGTATCATGGTTTTACTGGTTTTCTTGTTTTATTACTATGGTTTCACTTTGAATATCATGGTAAAAATATGGTAAGTTTAGTGAAACCATGGTTAACCCTTTCAAAAATTAGCCACAAGATATTTGTAGTAAAACCATAGTAACCACAATATTAACCATGGTTACTACAGTCATGACTAATACAATACTATAATACAGCCATGGTTACTATATATGGATACTACAGTATTATTGTGATAAAACCATGGTGAATTATATCAAAATCATGAATACTACAATTATGGTTAATAAAATATTACTATAGTAAAACCATGGTTCATTTATTGCAAAGGAAACCCCAAATAATTGTGAGTGAATGCAAAACTATTTAAAAAAAAAAAATTCAGGTAATTAGGGTAATTAGTGGAAATGATTTTGACAATTATTATGCCAATTATTTTATTAGGTGAAAAGAAAGACACTAGATTAATGCGAGTGACATGAAACTAGCACAGCTATGTAGGAAACCAGTTGTCTGACTGGGACAATGGCCAAATATACAGTTTACTTGCCATTATACAAAAAAAATAAATAAATAAATAAATAAACAAAAAAAATGTGACTGCAGAAACATGCGGTTAACAAATGAGAATGAAGCAATCCAGAGAGCAGTGTCATAAGGTCCTTTAACTCTTTGCAAAACAAAGACATAACATAGATGACATAAACCATCATCATCCAGCTGACTCTTCTAAATCCCCCTCTTTCTGCCGAGATCTGATATTGGCTCTGTCCCAGTTTGCGCATTTCTACTATACAGTACCTTTTTTTAGGGTTGGGGTTGTGCATTCTTCCGCCAGTGCGGATGCAAAACAGTGCCAAAATACTCAGTGTTTCTTGCTACCACTCAGCACCACTGCAACACCATTATTGAATCAGCAATGCAAAACTTAAAGTGTGACCAGTGTAGTTTGATTCCTGAACAAATTACTCTTATGAGCCGGTTCTTTTGAAATTACAGCACAAAACATACAACGCGACCAGTGTAGTCTGGTTCACAAATAAACCACACTTACGAGCCAGTTCTTTTGAATCTACACTGCAAAACATATAGCGCTTCCTCTCGAATGAATGACTCTTATCAGCCGGTTCTTTTTTAGTGAATGAAAAACTTAATGAACCACAAGTCATTCATTTTATCATGTCCAACTTGAAATGAACCAAGAATTGATACTGTACTTTGTGTAATGTACTCAACCACTCACCCTGAGCTTCTAGCCCACTCAGAGGCTAAGATATTCAATGAAACAACAAGGGTGGTGCTTGAACTGAAAATTAGACTGAATGTCTATGGATGAGCACATATTTGAGGGCTAAAATGCATTAGAGCGCCACCTACATTTCAGATCTGTATATTGTGATGGAATGTGATAGAGAAAAAAAAAATCTTTTTCTAATGCTTTCTGCCACCCAGTGGAATAAAATGAGACTTTTCAAAGTGAGATTGAGTAAACAGAACCAGAATTACATGTTTACAAATTTAGGACAACAAAAACAAATTTTTTTTATTTTTTATATTAGTTTATAATAAGATTATAAACACATACAATAATATTTATGAATAATTGGAGTCTTTTTTTTTTTGTTTTTTTTTTTGGGCGGTTTTTTGAAAAATTAGACCAATTTTTTGCAATTTGTCCACAGTATGTGTGAATGGCGAGCTTTTAAATTTGAGTGTGAAAAATTGCGGCTGGCAGTCCAAAAATGCACCAGAGTTTAAGGGGTTAAGGTTTGTGATTCTTAAATCAGAGTAATTACTGGATGGTTTTTGATATGAAAATGTGTAGATAAAGATACAAATTATGAGTTTTGCTGTAATTAGAGGTATTTAATAAAAAACATTTATAAAAGCATACTATTTAGTGAGAAAAGTATGCAAATTGTGACACAGGCCATCTTCCTATAATATTATCTCACTACCTCTCCGTCTGTTTTTCTCACTCCTTCTCTATTAGACTCTCACCAGCTGCATAAATCCCTCACACCCCTAAAAATGCCAGAAATGCACTGTCAGTCCGAGCAAATAAAACATTGTCAGACACATTCCTGGACAAACACACACACCTCCTTCTCACTAGCACACATACACATACTGAACTCTTTCTTGAACAAACACACACACACACACAAACACATACAAAGCAGCCCTTCAAAACTTTAACAGTTTCAGTCCAAGCTGAAGAACCAAATAGCATATCAAAGCTAAAGCCAAAAAAAGTGATGTACCATTTAAAAAACAGAAGGAACAAAGAGAGAGAGAGAGTGAGAGAGAGAGAGGTGGGAAGTGAATGACGAGGTCATTTTCTCTTTCTCCGAAATATTGCACTACCCACGGTGAGCCAATCATAGCAAGAGATGGAGCAATGTTCCCGTGCCAGTTAAGAGCAGCAGTCTAGTTTTAAAAAGCTGAAAAAACTCAAACAAAAAAAATTATAATACAGAAACAAGCCTAAACTAGTTTGCTAGGCCTGGTTTGCTGGTTTTATAGGGGTTTTGGGCACTTGTCCAAAGGAATTGAACCAGATGCACAGAGAAACCACAAAGAACACCCCACCAACCACCTAGCATCCCATAAAAAATATCTAGAGTTCTGGCAAACTAGCCGCAAACATGCCACAAATTTGGAAGATGATCATTGGTGAATTTACGGCAAGTTTGAGGCAAATTTGCCATGAACTCTCGATATTTATAAAGGCAACCACTCTTACAAAAATTGAGAATTCATGGCATTTTCACATGCAAATGAGCTTTGCGGCAAATTGTCCATTGTTGCCAAAGATTGTCAAAGAGCTACAAACTTCTGCAAACATTTGTGGCGAATCATAAGCTCATTTACATGTGAAAATAATGAGTAGCAAATTTGCGGCAAGTTTATGGCTAGTTTGCCAGAACTCTAGATTTCTGTAATCCACCCAGATCATTCAAGCAAACCCTAACAATACTAAATGCATTAACAATGTGCTAAAAAGTCTCAAAACCCCTTAGAAACAACATAGCAAAGCCCTGGCAACAATCCACAACACCCTAGCATCACTTGTACTATTTTTAGAAAACATAAAAATCTAGTCTATTATGGTTTTCTAGTAGTAGCTGCGTCCCAAATGTCATACTTCTGCACTATTCTAGGCCATTTTGAAGTGTAAGCAGTGTGAGTAGCATGTTCACACTGAAAATGCAATGAAAGAAGAGTACTGCGAGCACCCGGATGATGTACAGGAAGTCTTCAACCAAAATAATGGTGTGTGAAATGTTGGACACACACAATGCACAAACGTGGCTTGCCCTGTGCAGTGGAAGGTGCGGAGTTACCTGGCTGCGATGCTGGCCTGACAAAACGGTTTTAATTAATGGTGATTGTGGCAACTTGCAAAACTTCTGTGAAGACAGCACCGTGCATATGTGAGTTAAATGCTTTACCATCACCACTCTTGAACTGTTGGACTGAGCTTGGCTAACACGCTAAAGCTAGCAGCAACACATTGCATGCCATTGAAATGTCACTTCCGTCAGCTGAAAACAGCGAATGCTACCGTGTAGTAAGAAACTGTAAATGTGTTCAATTTGAGACCATACTACGCAAAGTGCACAGTGTATAGTGTGTCATGTGGGACACAGCTAGTAACAATAATTGTTCTAACTATTTTGGTGAATCCTTATTATGCTGTATTTCATAAGGGCACTGGTATGGTACCTTGCTTAAGTACACTATAAAATACCAAAATGTAATCAAACTAAAATACTAACCACATAATCACCAAAAATGTCCCCACACAAAGGGTTTGAACACTGGTCCCAACATACACAGAAATGCACAAAACACACAAATCCCTGTATTTATGGACAACGTATCTTAATCCGAGGAATTTCAGAGTTAAGGTAAACTCAATCCTTGGAACAGTGGACACTCAAAACTGCAAAAAGATTTTGGATAACATGAATCTGTGAGCCTTGTAGTGTGACTCCATACTGCATTAAACAGGCTCATGCCTGTGTTATCTGTCTTTACTGAGAAAAACAGTAATCGCCGTGACAACTGAATATAATTCATGCTCAGACTCGGATCACTTGTTAAGATCTTCATCTTCACTCTATCATAATGGTGGCGTTCCTTTCGTCCTTTTTATCGATTTTTTATTAAATGATTTGGCTATTATTTCACAGTGTACCTCGCACATGACAATCTCTTGCGGTGCAACAACCGAATTCTTAGAGGTTGCTGCAATGTCAATGAAGGAGAGAAAATAAGAATGATAGTGAGAGTGAGTGAGTGAGAGAGAATGATCTGGAAGTATGCCATTCAAAGCCCATTAAAAAGTCAAAATTTTTGCCACTGGGAGGAGAACTGGATGTTATGTTCTCTTTTAAGAAATGGAAACTTATTAAATGATTCACATAAATTAGATATTTTGCCAGCATTCATTTTCTTGTTGCAGTGTGGTGTATGGTTTTATTTACTTGAAAAATAACTGATTGAACTTTTGATTTCCAGTCGTTCTATTTGTAATTCATCACCAGCGACATCAGGATTATTAAAGAACTGTCTCACAGACATAATCTTGGACTGCGAATGATTTTTAAATGGCAGAATTATAATTAAAGGTTATCGGACTGAATTTAGTCTGTTTCTAGGAAACTACAGAAAACAAACTATGCCTTCACAGTTCTTTGACCCTTAAAATATGCCATGTCTTAATATTGGTGCAGCAGTGTTTAAGCCTTTAAAGTAAATCAAATGTGTAAACAGGCTAGCAACAACACAACCGAAGAGAAATTGCTACCGTTAAAGGCTGTAAAAGTGTTTTGAAGTGCATATAGCCTATCAATTATTACTTTTATCAAGCACTTTAAAAAAATTAAGGTTGCAAATAGTACCATGAGGGTTATACAGCCTGATGTCATATAGAGGAACATTTTTAAAGGAATAGTTCACCCGAAAATGAAAATTCTCTCATCATTTACTCACCCTCATGCCATCCCAAATGTGAATGATTTTATTTCATCTGCTGAACTCAAGTGAAGATTTTTAGATTAAATTCTCAGCTCTTTTGGTCCATACAATGCAAGTGAATGGGTGTCAAAATTGTGAAGCTCCATAAAATCACATAAATCAGCATAAAAGTAATC
The DNA here is from genome assembly GCF_019703515.2 of Myxocyprinus asiaticus. Classification (NCBI taxonomy): domain Eukaryota; kingdom Metazoa; phylum Chordata; class Actinopteri; order Cypriniformes; family Catostomidae; genus Myxocyprinus; species Myxocyprinus asiaticus. Next base: position 49,473,094 of record NC_059348.1, on the reverse strand, counting down.
CATTACACTCCAGTGGTTAAATCAATGTCTTCAGAAGCAATATGATAGGTGTGGGTGAGAAACAGATCACTTTCACATTCTTCTTGTGTTTTTGGTGATTACCAATTGTTGGGTTATATGTATGCATTACAGTGTTGGGTGTAATGAATTAAAAAGCAATTAATTACTTTAATTAAATTACTTTTTCATTGAAACAAGTAAAGTAAGGTATTACTCTTAATTTTTCAGTAATTTAATTACAGTTACTTCTGATGTAATATTGATCTGTTTCTCACACACATCTATCATATCACTTCTGAAGATATGGATTAAAACACTGGAGTCACATGAATTAATTTTAAGATGCCTTTATGTGCTTTTTGGAGCATCAAACACTTGAATTGTATGGACCTACAGAGCTGAGATATTCTTCTAAAAATCATAATTTGTGTTCTGCAGAAGAAAGAAAGTCATACACATCTGGGATGGCATGAGGGTGAGTAAATGATGAGAGAAATTTCATTTTTGGGTGAACTACCACAAAGAACGTTCTTTAGGAAAATATGAAATACTGCTTAATAGAACCCAGACACCAATACATTGATCTGAAGAACGCAGCTGATTTGGCACTTTCCTGCAATGAAAATTTTTATTAGTCATTCAATGTGGGTTTTTAAATGACGATTATTACACTTTTACTGTACATCTAATCCCCCCAATATTGACTATATTCTTGAGAGTAGATCATCTTTATGATGTCACCATGTATTTCACAACTAATGGAATCAAAATGCTTCTGATTTGGAATCAGTCAACATATGAAAATTCTACAGTAGAATTCCAATTATAACTGCTCTGCTTCGACTGAACCCACATCAGCTGTTTTCCCAGCATTACTGCATGAATGACTGACTACAGGTCTAGTGCTTGATCATAAAGGTGTGAGTACGAGATGGTTATCTGGTTTGACTCAGATGTGTGTAGGTGATGATTGCCATGTTGGAAAGGGTTGAAAATAGTATCATCTCCATGGTTACACAGTACAAAGCTTCAAGCAAAAGCTCTTCTACCCAGTAACTCAGAAACATGCATGGCTTATGAACCCACAAACGTTGTATGCAGAGCTGTCCGGATCGGAAAGTTTAAAGGTCATGCAATGTGTAGTATTTAGCAATACTGTAGAACATTAATAAAAACAATTATAGCGATCAGTGCATTTATTTAGTATGGTAAGAGTCTGGAATTAACAAAACAGTATTTTTTAAAGTATTTTTTGCAATTACTTTTCACCTTCTGTTCCTAAGCAGCTTTACAGAAAATAAAGAAAAATAAAAAAATAGTGCCGTACAAACCCACCACTGAGCAAGCCAAAGGCAACAGTGGCAAAGAAAAACTCCCTAAGATGTTAAAAAGATGAGGAAGAAACCTTGGGAGGAACCAATACTCTGCGACAATATTTTTTGAACATTAAACATGACGGATGATGTAAAAATGCTTTCCCTTGATTTGGACAACTAAAAAATAAGGTCTATTTAGTGTCTCTTTTTTTAAAAATATATTCATGGGGTTTATATATTTCCCCTATGGCCTATACAGTATATATTGTGTTCTATGAAGCCTTCCAGATGATAAATGCATGAACATCTTGCTCCAAGATTAGGCCCTGGTCAAACATATTTCATTAGTGACACTGAACACAGCAGGTATCGCTCGCAAGCAAAAACATATATTAAAACACATCCTTTGACAAAAAAAGCCCTAGGATGTGAAGAAGACAGAAATGCAGATGTCAAGTAAGATAATGAGATAAAAATAAAAGTAAAAAAAAAAAAACACAGGTTAAAAGCGTTAGTGCCGTGTTGTAAAATACTGGCGTGAAGACGTGATCGCAAGGACATATGAGGTGCTGCAAACTACCTGATGTGCTATTACGATACTTTATGCAGGTGCTAAACATTTGTCACGGTAACAGTCATTTTAGAGCAAGCATTTGGGATTATATGCAACTGTTAATTTACAGGAATCATTTTTTATTGTTGCAACCTATGATTAATTAGCTGTTTGCATCGAATGGAATAATCCACTGAGCTTTCTTCAACACATCACCGTTAGAAACTAAAATTTGGAAACTTCCTGCAAGGTATAGAGTTTATTCTAGGAGAAATCTGTTCCAAGAAAGATTTAGAGCTAGTGTGAACAGAAAACAATCAGAAGTGAATTACAGAATTAAAATGAAGCGAAGCGAAGCGTGCTTCCCTATAAAAGCTTCCATGTGCTTATTTTCTCAACAGATTTTTCACTTTCACTTTTTAACCCACTGGAGCACGCCATCGACAAAACCCGAAGACTTTGCGCCAGACCAACCCAACAGACCAGTTCAGTTTATTTTTATTTTCCAAGAAAAACCGTTTCTTCAAACAACAGAAAACACCACCAATTGACAGTTTCAGATACGACATGCTGATCTGGTAAAACAATAACCCATAAGTGCCCTAAAACTCTGCATAAACTCTGTTCCTAAACAATGTTCTCTTACATGTTTCCGTTTCAGAGCAGGAAACACAGAACGCAGTCCACCGCGAGCAGCCAACAAGTAAACCTGTGAGAGCTTGGATCCATATGTATGAGCGTGTTGGCCGTTTACTTACATGACTGCACAGAAGAGTGACGCACTCCGACAGAAGTGAAAACCTGCGTCAACATCTCTCTCTCTCTTTTTCTCTATGTCTCTCTTGCAGACAGCTACGGTCTCTCACACACGCCCCTGCGCAGTCCCAGGGTGCCTGACCGGGTCCTACTGCTCTGAAATCTAGCACGAGCCATATTAGGAAACTGCAGTTAAACATGTCACACGTAATTTACATGCATGGGGGCGGGAGTGGGTCTCTTACGACACTGAGAGCATATGCAAAAAAGCTCCACGCTCACACTGGTACGAGGATAAAACAAACAGACGGGAAGTGAGACTGGGAGGGGGATTAAAAAAGGAGAAGTGCTCTTGGGTTCAACAGTTAACCAATCGCACTGTGCCACTGTCTAAACAAGTAGCTGGTTTGGAGGGGGAGTACCTGTGCGAGGTCATTTCCTGCCAAATACACACATGCACAGATGCAATTGCATACGCACATGCAAGGACTCAACTTTTCAGAACAACAAAAAAAGAGGCTTGCTGAGGTGCCCCGTTGTGCTGTTTGCGATTGCCTAGACATAACAAACTGCAGTTAACCACAAAGGCATCCTATAAAGTCAAACACAGCCCACACACACTGAACTCCCCCCCCCCCCGACCTACAAACACACACACACAGTAAGTGGTGGTGCATTGCTTCAAGCTCACTAGAAAAATCGCCGTTGCTGTAAGAAGAGAAAAGAGAGAGGCAGAGAGACAGAAAAGAAAAGCAGATCTTACCTCTCACATCATGATTAATATTGAGCCCGCTTCGGTGTGTGTATGTGTGTGTGATCATGGGCGGCAGGCCGCGACAGCAGAGCCTAAGGCACCGGGTGGACCATTCTCAAAAGGAGGAGAAAGGGAAAAGAGAGAGACAGACAGAGAGAGCGCCTTGCTTAATGCGAGATTGGCTTCTGGTTGCACCACTGTGTGTGAACTGTATGCGTGTGTGTGTGCAAGCTGAGAGCCTGCAAAGAGAGAGTGCGAGCAGCAACAGCAGCACTGCGCAGAGCACAGAACTCAACCACCAATGACACGCACTGGTGCCGCCCACCAGCACAACCAGGAAGTGCTGCTACTGCTGCTTTGAGTTCCTCACTGAAGAGAGAGAGGGAAAGAAGGGGAGGGGTGAAAAGGAAGGAAAGGGAGGTGAAGAAAAAGAAAACGAGTGTGCCAGTGAGATTACCTCTTGCTTTTCCCATGAGCATGTTGGCTTTCAACACCAGACTGCAGTTGGACACACACACGAAGCCGGGTGTTTCAGTACATCTGGTGCACTGTGCAGCATTATCTGCCTCTAGAAAGGCAGGATTTGGTCTTTATTCGACTCTAAATCGTGGCACTATCTGGGTTACAGCCATTTCAGTGGGAAAATATATCATCGCTGTGTGTCTGAATAACATATTTACTCCATAATCCGTTTATGAAAACTGCAGGAGCATATCAAGCATTATACCTAGGGGGGAACTTTTAAAAGTTTCCCCTTTTTGTGTGGGGTTACGTTTTTAAAGACCCCATGAAATCGTTTGACGAACGCAACTTTCTTTCCTGTATTGACATTTTTTCGATTAAAAACAGATGTTTTTGGTGGGACATATATTTTACAGCCTGGTCTCATGAACATTACATGACCGTAGCAACATATTTGCAAAATGAAATGACGTGCCTTATTACACGTTTGGCTGCAGTTTCCCAGTGAAATGTCCAGTGGGCGAGTGAAATGGTGTTGTAATCAGACAAGGTTTTTAAGGTGAATATCAGATAGAGGGTTTCATGAGTAAAACGTACCACCTTAACCTAAAACTTTAACCTAAACCTAACCAATAGCGATCTAAAATCAAATGAGAAGTAGACATAAAACAGGAATCCTTACCCTTAACCAATGCCTAAACCTAGCCAATAGTGTCCAAAAATCTAAATGAAAAATGAAAAGCATATTTTCTGAAGCAACAACTCCATGACACTCTCGTCTCACGTGTCAGCTTGCGTTCTTGACTGGTCTCGAGCCGCATACTTCAGAGTCCAAAGTTCAACACTCAATGAGGTAAGTTACCACGGAAGCTAATCATATAGGAATAAGTGTGTAAATGTAGGTGAGTCTGAAATACAAGTGTTAAAATATTTCGTTTTTCAAATGATGCATTATAGTAAAAGTGTTTCGATATCATAACATAGCAGTGTGTGAGTAATAGAGAGAAAAGTGTTTATAAAGTCATAATCAGCCTGATTTGTGTCAATGAGAATAAAAAGCACAACCTGCAGCCTCAGATTTTTTATCTTGGCTAACAGAAGTGGAACCCGACGTGGTCTTCTTCTGTTGTAGCCCATCCGCCACAAGGTTCGACATGTTTTGAATTCTGAGATGTTATTCTGCTCACTACAATTGTACAGAGCAGTTATCTGAGTTACCATAGCCTTTCTGTCAGCTCGAACCAGCCTGGCCATTCTCCGCTGACCTCTCCCATCAACAACGCATTTCCGTCCGCAGAACTGCCGCTCACTGGATGTGTTTTGTTTTTGGTACCATTCTGAGTAAACTCTAAAGACTGTTGTGTGTGAAAATCCCAGGAGATCAGCAGTTACAGAAATACTCAAACCAGCCTGTCTGGCACCAAAAATCATGCCACAGTCGAAATCACTGAGATCACACTTTTTCCCCATACTGATGGTTGATTTGAACATTAACTGAAGCTCCTGACCCGTATCTGCATGATTTTATGCATTGCACTGCTGCCACACGATTGGCTGATTAGATACTCGTATGAATATGTAGGTGTAAAATGTTGGGAGAGTGAAAAAATTTTCATTGAGACTTTACTTTCTAGAAATCCACAGAGCTAAAAGGGCCTGAAGTTGAGGAAACACCCATTTATGGTCAGATTTCTCCGAGGAGAAGGACATTTTAAATGCATGTATCTACTATAAGTTAAAGTTTAGGAGTCGAGTTTCAGACGCATCACATATTGATTCTTAAATCCCAAGATCGATCTTTTACTATGTTCCTACAATGCGAGTAAATTACTAACATATGTGACCATATTTCGCGCAATGTAACTAAAAATGTCTGTGATTAGCCACTAGCTGGTAATTGTTCAGATTTCACCAACCAGTGATTGAGTAGTGTATTGGCGAAGAAGTTCAGCATCGAGATCTTTTCACTGCATTTTGAGAGTTCACGTTTGATTTGACTCGTTCTGTGTAATGTGTGTCCAAATGTCTCTTTTAATATCCTTTCTGTTCATTGCAGTCTATTAGATAAAAAAAAAAAAAAAAATATATATATATATATATATATATATATATATATATATATATATATATATATATATATATTTAATTCTAATCACAATTAGCACGGATGAGATGAAAAGCCATTTGAGTCGTCTCTCGTTAATATGCGCTCATTTACAGACAATTTTTACAGAACTGCCGGTTTTCTTAAAGAGACAGTACCTTTTTTAGCACATGTCCCACAAATTTAGAGACAGTTGTTCATGCTTTTATAACCTCAAGACTAGACTATTGTAACTCTCTATGCAGGGGTCTGTCAGCAGCAACTGTCCCGTCTGCAACTCGTGCAGAATGCTGCAGCCAGGCTACTGACTGGCACAAAAAAAGGGAACATATTACTTCTGTGCTATCCTCTCTTCACTGGCTTCCGGTGCGTTACAGAATTGATTTTAAGATTTTATTACTGGTTTTTAAAGCACTACACAATCTGTCTCCTCAGTATATTAGTGATCTCCCAAGCCACCACAAATCTTCTAGGCTACTGAGATCTTCAAACCAAATGCTGTTGGCTGTCCCTCGGTCCAAGCAAAAATCTAAGGGGGATTGAGCTTTTTCGGTAGTTGTCCCTAAACTATGGAATAATCTTACCCTTCATATTCGTTTGGCCCCATCTGTTGAGGTCTTCAAGTCTCAATTGAAAACTTATCTCTTTTCTCTTGCTTTTGAATCTAGGGAATCTTAAACTGGAGTTATATGCACATACACTGTCCTTTTTTAATAATAGTCTTTCCTGTTAAATTAATATTGTTTATATGTATGTTATGTGTGGTGATGTTTCCATCATTCTTAATCTCTTAACTGTTTCTAGATTCTTGATTGTGAAGCACTTTGGTCAACAAAGTTGTTTTTAAATGTGCTATATAAAAATAAATGTAATTTAATTTAATTTAGTTCATTTGTCAATGTTCATTTTTCAGTAGTTTGGGGGAAATGCCACATAATATATTTAATATTCATGACCCAAGCCACAAATGTCACACTTTGTGCACTTTGTGCGCTGAAGGAGAGAAGACATGAACAACAGAAGAGGAGAAAACTCTTCGTGGAAATTTGCATTTTTATATTCATAGCTGTCTCAATAAAGTTTTAAGCCTAATTATAAAACTTCCTGAACCAAAATTCTAGAGTGACTGACATTTCTGGAAAGTTCAGTTTTTAAAGGGACAGTTTACAAAGTAAAAAAAAAACATTTTGTCATCATTTACTCATCCTTATGCCTTTTGAAATTTGTAGGACTTTTTTTCTTCTTTGGAACACAAAAGGAGTTAATTATGGCTTTAGAACATGCAGTATACAGCACACAAGTCCTACGGACTACAGTATTTTTTGGACACTTTCATAGTGCTTTTTTGTCCATTTTGGAGCTTGATAACCCCTGGTCCCCATCCACTTCAATAGTATTGAAAATAGCAGCTCTGATATTCTTCTACACTTCTCCATTGGTGTTCAATGGAACAAAGAAAGTAATTAATGTTTCAGGTTGACTAAATGACAGAATTAAATGTTTGGATTATTTATTTTCTTTTATAAATTTTTATCCTCTTTTCTCCCAATTTGGAATGCCCAAATCCCACTACTTACTAGGTCCTCATGGTGGAGCGGTTACTCACCTCAATCCGGGTGGCAGAGGACAAGTCTCAGTTGCCTCCGCTTCTGAGACTGTCAATCCGCGCATCTTATCACGTGGCTCGTTGTGCATGACAACAAGGAGACTCCGCACATGGAGGCTCATGCTACTCTCCGCGATCTACGCACAACTTACCACGCACCCCACTAAGAGCGAGAACCAATAATCACAACCACAAGGAGGTTACCTCATGTGACTCTACCCTCCCTAGCAACCGGGCCAATTTGGTTGCTTGGAAGACCTGGCTGGAGTCACTCAGCACACCCTGGATTCAAGCTTGCGACTCCAGGGGTGGTAGTCAGCGTCAATACTCGCTGAGCTACCCAGGCCCCCAATTTTTTAGATTTTTTGGAAAAACAGTAATATATATACCCCATTAACTATTTATTAAAAGACGCTGATGAGGTTGCAAACCACAGGATTACGTTTGTTATTTCATCAATATTATTACAAACAAACTCCCACATGCCCATGAATTCCTCTAAACTACAGAGCATTTTCCTGGAGGGCAATAAAGTGTGGAAATGGTGATATCAATTCATTATCCAGCGAGGAATGCTTTACTGCATAATTTGCATACTTGAGCCTCGCCTAGAGATGACTGCCATTATTACTTTATCTGACGCCTAGAAAAATTACTCCGTTTCTAGAACCTCACAATGGAATACCAGTAATAATGAAAGATTATTGGAGCTTTTTGTGCAAAACTCATACTGTAGGACCAAGGAAATGACAACCTGTCTGTTGTTCACATGCCTTAAACCAAGTAATGGTTTTCACACTTTCACGCTTTTCATGGTAGGTATTTTGTTTGTGGACAGAATTGTTTTAAGCTCAAGTGTGTCCTGGAGCTGTTTGTGTAACTCTGTGTTGTGTGTATCATCAGGAGAGCTGCTGTACTATTCACTGCTGGGTTCTTTAGCTGCAGTCCAAACCTGCATGGTTGTGGGTCTATAGAGTGCAATAGTGCCCGCCCACTTTTTCCGCCATCTTGGTTTCCGGAAGTATTTTTTTCCATTCATTTTTTTCATAGGGTTTAAAAAAATTCTTTATTAAAGAGTTCTACGGCAAGAAACAAAACAACCAGTTCCAAGGTGAATCACAACTTTTCAAACTTTGATTTGAAGCTAGTATTTGAAAACTGCCCAAAAAGACAAAGAAACAAGACTGTGGGGTGAATTCATTTAACAGTCGCGGCACTTTTATTCACTAACCACCTGCAACTGTCATTGTCATTCTTTTCTGCGCAAACCTGCCTCCTTTCTATTTAAATTAAAGGAATAGTTCACCCGAAAATGAAAATTCTCTCATCATTTACTCACCCACATGCCATCCCAGATTTGTATGACTTTCTTTCTTCTGCAGAACAAATGAAGATTTTTAGAAGAATATTTCAGCTCTGTAGGTCCATACAATGCAAGTGAATGAGTAACAAAATGTTGATGCTCCAAAAACCACATAAAGGCAATAAGGCATCATAAAGGTAATCCATACGACATGTCTTCAGAAGTTAAATGAGAGCTGTGGGTGAGAAACAGATCAATATTTAAGTTCTTTTTCTATAAATATTTCTCCCTGCCCAGTAGGGGGCGATATGTATGAAGAATGTGAATCACCAAAACACAAGAAGAAGAATGTGAAAGTTAGTGGAGATTGACTGAGCAAGGCAGAGAATTTATATTTAAATATATTTTATATTTAGCTTCAAAATTTTGACACCCATTCATATGCATTGTATGGACCAAAAGAGCTGAGAAATAAATGCTTTGCTTTCAAGTGGGCATTTCAATGGGACAAAATTTGCATTTTTATTTTGAAATGTAATTCTTTTTAATATTATTCATATTTTGTCCATTTAATTTTCATTTATAGATCAAAAACAAATATTGCTAGCCGCAATTTACATCGCGATTAAATCAGGTGGTAAAATGTTTTTTTATTTAAAAAAGAATTAAAAAATTTTTGTTTACATTTATAATCGATCATATCAGTAGTAATTCTTCATATAACAATCAAATGATGGAGAACAGCGTTATAACCTGGCAGTGGTGTCCAGATACCCAGTGTAGTCAAGTGCACTTTCGGCATCACTAAAGAGATGATTAAGGTGTCTGGACAAGGTAGTCTGTGATGCTGTACAGTCCTGCCATAGTGTGTCAGATAACAGTGGTCTGCTGCATCGATATATCAGCCCGCAAGATTGGAATTGCGCATGCAAATTTCATTCAACAGTGTTTTTGTGGGTGCATTTGTGCCGTTGCCTGATCTGCATAATTCCTTTAATGCATCTGGCGCTAAACCAGTGCAGACAGTGCATGCAAATAACTGGCCATTTTACTCTGCACAATTAATTCTTAGTGAACTCCCCCCTGTGTACTTAACATATTTAATTAGGTAATGAACAACAATCCCATTAAGCATTGCAAATGACGCAATCAAATATAAAAAACAATGGGAAAATAGTTGTCGATTGTTCGAATAGAAACAATATGTTTTAAGTTTATTACCAAATATTCAGACCTATACAAATATATAAGCAGTTTGAGAATAAAGGCAGACTGAAATGGCATTCGCAGTGCATCATGGTAGTGTGCAGTCGCTGCAGAGCTTTTGACATGCTTTTTTTCCAGGATTCTATTATTGGTGGAGCTTTTCTCTTCAGGATCATGGGTAGTGTTGCAATTCAACATGAATTCTGCTATTTTAAACATGATTTTTTTAAATGAAGTTGAAATAACGTGGTCCGATAGCTACAACAGAAGCATATGTCATCGATTAACAACCTTGGAGCACACGGTAGATCTGTCTTCAAAGCTTTATACAGTAAGTTATCATTAAAAATCAATTTGCCTATGGAAAAAAAATGTATGGGAATTTTACTTACAGAACCCAACTGTTGCACTCTATAGCCAAATTTCTACTGCATGTCTATGGGTGTCAAAAAAGAGCCATTCAAACACACACACACACACACACACACACACACACACACACACACACACACACATAAACAGCTCTTGTTAATATTTGTACTACCCAACTGACACTAAACCCACACATTTCGAACTTACATTGCCCACATGAGCACCACAACTCAACATGTCTGAGCACATGCGCTAATCTCTTAGCCATGGCTAATTACATCAGTCTTTGTTATAAGATTGGTGGATTTTGTTACTGTGATAGTAATACATGAATAAAGAAGACAATAATATACCTACTGTGCCTTAGTATCTACTGTACTGTTATTTCAGTTTTATGTTTGTACCTTACATGCAAATAAGAGTAAAAAGCTAGATAGCAGCAATGCTAGTGTTGTTGGTGGCTGCCAGGGCATTGCTATGGTGTGTTGCTATGTGGATGCTATGGTGTTCTGGATGGTTGCTAGGTGGTTGCTTACTTGCCCAAGTCAAAAGAGCCCACCCCCATGTCTCTATGATATTTTGGCCCCAAGATATTGCTCCGACCCCTTTCTCATTCTTAGTGTATGGAATGTCTTATCGCCTTATCGCTTGCCAAAAAAAGTCTGATTGCTTAGAAAAGTAATAGCACACCTCTCCTGCATGATCAGAGGTATCATTCATGTCCATACCACAAAGGGTGGTGGACAAGTTATGCATACTGAAAAACCCCTCACCTACTGTATGAGCAATAGTAATAGAGATCAAGCTCTTCTGAAATTACTCTTATAAAATCTGGTTATATCCAAATTAATTACCAACCTATGCAAATGTAAATACTTTCCTATTCATTTAAGATATTAGCATGAACTACATTATGGCAGGTATCAGGTTGGAGTCTCTCCCAGTACTCTTTGGTTGTCTTTGCTGTGGCAATAAGTATATGATAATTTATGCAGCTGACACTGAAGTCCAAGGCAACAATCCAACACTGGTTTATTTTAACAAACAGACATACATACACACACACACACACACACACTTTCTCACCATTTCACTCTGACTACTTCTTTCCCCAATTCTTAAACGGACCCATTCATTCAGATATTACACATGAGAAAAATATGTCTTAGCCTTCGAGTAATTCCTGTCTGTTTCCTTACCGCTTTTTTGCTCCCTCTTTTCTGAAAGGTTGTTTCGGTAATAAGAGTAACAATAGTGGCTAAAATACAGTAAAGTTTAGTCAAAAAGCAACTGAAGATGGTTATACTTTCCACTGAAATGAGTCTCTCTCTCTCTCTCTCCCTCTTTATTCAGTACATGTATGACAAATGGAAATCTATTAGTAGACTGTTAAAATGGCTGACCACTCTTAAAATGGGGGAAAAGTTTTGCACCCTTGTAGTTTTACCTTTGTAGTTTTAAATTAATTAATATTAATACAATTTTACTTTTTTAAATAAAATTTAATAAAGATAATAATTAGATAAGATAATAATAATGTAATAATAATTTAAAGATTTTAATTACATTTATCCATAGGTGCTGATGTTCCATCAGACTTAGCCACTGATTTAGACACACCCTCTCTTTGCAAAACCCCACCCTCCAAAGAGACTATTATACCATTAAAACCGCCACAGAGCAGAAGAGCAGCAGTGGATCAGAATATGCGTTTAACCTGTATGTGTCAGAGTTCAGCCACTTGTAGATTGTATTTTGTTGTCTTTGTGGCTGAGCTCTGACATTCTTGTTTAGTGTCTTGTCTAGTCTTTGTGAGAGTGCATGACTCGACATGCTGCAAGAATGACATATCAGCAATGCACTCATGCCAATAACCAACAACACAAGAGAATGCATGACAGCGTCAAAAGGACGAGCCTGTCAATTGTTTTGTGTTTGTCTCTCGCGACCTCGGGCACGCTTAGCATGGCGCTCGCCTTGCGCTGCGTATCCAGGTCGCGATCCATTGACATTTTGTGCTGGGGTTCGGCTGCTTCTGTCTTGGTTGCCTGTTTATATGTGGCCGAGCCCCTGCACAAATGTCCCATCTTTTGCTAATCCAGGGTATGTTGAGTGATTCCAGTCAGGCTTCCTAAGCAACCAATTGGCCCGGTTGCTAGGGTGGGTACAGTCATGTTGGGTTAACCTCCTCGTGGTCACTATAATGTGGTTCTCGCTCTTGGTGGGGCACGTGGTGAGTTGTGCGTGGATGCCGCGGAGAATAGCGTGAGCCTCCACATGCGCTACGTCTCCGCGGTGACGCGCTCAACAAGCCATGCGATAAGATTGCGCGGATTGACTGTCTCAGAAGTGGAGGCAACTGAGATTCGTCCTCCGCCACCCGGATTGAGCCCATCTTGCATTTGGGTCCTTCTCACTTCACGCTTTCAGCGATCAGTGACAGTATGATCCGCTTCAACTACTGCAATGCGCAAAATGATTGACAGGCAGAAAGTCTTCTAATTGGCTGATCAAAGAATGTCACAGCCCACGGTCACATTTTTGTTTGCTGTTTACACAGTCTAGTGCTGTAGACCGGTGAGATGTCTCAGGACACTTATTTCAGTTATAACTTTCAGGGAGCAGGAACATTTTCTGCATACCATTCCATAAAAAATCACTTACAGCCCCTTTAACACGTTCATTTTGTAGCTCAGGAAACATATTTATAGAATTTGACATGGTTACTCTTTCATTCTGCTTTCCAAATACTGGTCAGAAATCATAAGATTAACTGGGATTATTTTATTCCATTGACAGTCCTAGTTTTTAACAGCAAGAAATAAAAAACTAATTTGTATATGGATTTGTGAGGTTTTTTTATTATTATAATTTTAACTTTAACAAAATTAAATTAATACAATTTACAATTTTAAAGTTTTATTTAATTTGATGGGAATCTGTTATGAAATTAAAAAATTTGACTGCATTGAAAAATATTTTTAAACAAATTTCTAGAAAATTGAATTGTCATTTTTAACTAAATTAAATTAAACCTTAAATATATAAACTTTTATTATATATTTTAATTTAACATATTTATATTACACAATTCAGTTTGATGGGAATTTGTTATGAAATTGAGATGCATATAAAATAGGCTTAAATAAACAGGTGTTTGTATTTTTGTTGTATTTTTCTAGGGACTTTTTCCTTGTTGCTGCTTGCCTTACAAATAATTTATGTAAAGCTTCTTTGAGACAATATTTATTGTGAAAAGTGCTGTACAAATGTATATGAATTAAATTGAAAATGTTTATCTTTTTAGGTTCATGCATTTAAAATGACTAATAGTGTGTATAAAAATGATAAATACTTACTGCATAATATTTTAATCATTTGTTTTAGCTTAAGTACAATTGGCTTAAGTTGCTAATTACTTAATTTTGCAAACAACATTTTGTCTTAATAAAATCATGCTTGATATTTTTCCTCATACCTTTAAAAAAATACATAACTGCCTTTATATTTCAGGAAGAGAAGTTTAATTCTTAGAGGTGAGCAATAAAGACAGTGCTGACTGGGGTGAAGTGATTTATATTGCTGCTGGCTTCATCACATTACAACTCTTCACAGCTTTTTCTCAACTGCACCGCCAAACACACTGACTCACCAAACAGACATCTAGACGGACACACGCTCGCCAAACAAACACACACATACCGAAATAATTTTCCTTCAACGTTCTTCTGCAATCACACCAAAGTTCCTCTGTTTCTCTTTCTCAATTGCTCATATCATCTCTCACAGGTCAATCTTTAATGCTTAACCGAATTGTTTGTCTGTGAGTAAATATGTTGGAAAGAATGGGGTCAAAGTGATATGGAAAATGGGTGTGGCTGTGTGAAGTGTGAGTGATAGACGTGGCTGTTTACACAGTAAAGTCAAAGTGATTGGGTGTGGCAATGTAGAGGTTTCAGAAACATTACTTGGGTATGTTGGTGTAAAGTATAATAAAAACCAATTGGGCATGCCAATAGGAAATGTATTGCTCAGAAGTTGCAACTCCAAAATACTCAATTTAATCACATTGCTTTTTAGAAGAAACACGAGATCTACTGGACTCTTTTCACATTTCCAGGTATGGAACTATCGCGGGGCAAACTTTTTTAACGGTGAATGGGAGACCACAGCAAATATCATTTTTGCATTCCCATTTTTTTCTGACAGTAAAAGAAAAAATCCACTCTTACGTTTCCAATGACTTTCCAAAAGTGGGAAAAAAACAGAGAGAAAGATGGATTACAGCAGTCAGAAGAGAGAAAGATGGCAAATTTACTGTCACTCGCACAGCAGCTGAATTTGAAACCCCATCACAGCAGTGTTAACTTTTTTTAATTATTTTTTTTATTAATGCCTGGATAATATAGCATAAAGAATAATATAAAACAATTACATTAAATGATTAAGCAATTCTAAAACATGTTTTTTAAAAATGCTAGAATTATGATGCTAAATTAACGCGGAAATGCATCCTCACAGTCTTTGAAAAGGGTCCACTTGTCATTTAGAATATTCTATGGTGAAGACGTAAAGTGTAAAGTGATAGGGGATGGTGCAGTGTACAGAAAAAAATCCCTGATGTGGTGTTAAAAAACCACTGAAGATCACAGTGTCACTCATGTTGCTTTTGTGAACAGAGAGTATAGCAGACAAGAACACAGTCATTTTGAATCATGCAAAATAGGAAAGTCACACCTGAATATTGAGCAAAGACAGGAAGCTCACCTTCTGAACAGGAAATGAAAACCATGAGGAGACAAAAGACAACTGTCAGCACCGTCTTTATCAACAGCAGATTATTACTTGATGCTTCTGTTTGGCTCCTTTTCTAGCTCCCAAATCAGGGGCCAAAAAGAACATAGACAAGCACACTGAAATAATTTTTCCATCCAAAAAACATTTCAGCCTTCAATAGCTGGCTCATTCTCTCTCGCTCTCGTCTGAGCACTGGTATGTGTCAGGATGCTGTAAATTGTGCTGGCTGGTGGATGTGAACTCTTGCTGGGTTAGAAAATATTCTCTTTACACATTAAATCTGGACACCGCTCGAGTCAGTGCAGCTCATCTCTGCATTGAATGACCTCATTTAAACCTGGCAAACCACACTCATTCTTTTTTACTGTCCCTAACATCTTCATATACATTGTCTGAACAGAGCTAATAAACTTTATTAGCTGTGAATTTGCATTTCCATTTTCTCCAACAGCAAAAAATGAATAAATAAATAAATAAATAATAAATAAGCATAATAGTGGATAAACTTCTACAGAAGAGGGAGACGACAGCAATTCTATTTTGTATTTTTGAGCTCCCATTTGCTCAAATAGCAAAATAAAAATTCCACTACTACCATTCTATGACTAAAGGGGAAAAATATCAAGACAAAATAGAGAAAGATGGATTACGGCAGTCTAAAAAGAGAAATATATCAAATTTAATCTCACTCCCTCAGCAGCTGTATTTGAAACCCCATAGCAACAGTGTTTTTTTAATGCCTGGGTCATATAACACAAAGTCATTGCTGTAAATTTACACGAAATAATTACAAATTTAAAATATAAAGAAATGTTCTAGATTCGACTTAATCGAAAGGAGGCGTGACTTAAGACTTATCTAAATGTTCACTGTGCAGCACTATTTCAGCACATTGCATCTGGTTAAACTGGACTGCAGGTGGTTAGTAAACGGTGTTAGGTAATTTACTCAAAAAAAGTAATCAGCTGCAAATTAATTAATTCTCTCAAATTGTAATCAGATTACCTTGCTGATTACTTTATTGAAAAAGGACTCACATTACTAATTTCTTTATTTAAGTTACTTTTTAAAACACTTTTCACCTAAATGTTTTTGTTTCTCCGCTCAACGAATTTAGAATAATTTCCCCTTGGTCACACGCCCTTCAGCTGTCACAGAAACACAAACAGCCATACATATGAACACAATTCATGTTTTTAATGCATTCTACATAAATAATATTATCTTAGAAATAACCCAAGTAATGACCTTAAAAGTAATTTACTTCATTGAAAGTCAGTAGTTGTAATCTAATTACCAGAAGTTAATGTAAAGTGTTACACTACTTTTTGACTAAAAAAGTAGTTAGAATAACTATCTTTGTTATCAGATTACACCCAACACTGTTAGCGAATAAGACGCTGGTCTTTGCGCTGAAATACGGTATGCAAAAGAGCTGCACCTGGTTTGTGAAATCGCCTCTCTGTCTGTGAATATGCATCTTTAATGAGGCTCAGGAGTCATAACTGGGCAGCACTGTCTAGCTGCACTGCTGAAAGTCACTAGTGATGTTTCAAATGCCCTTGATAAAAGCAGATTTGTGCTGCCCTACTTTACTGATTTATCAGAGGCATTCAGCGCAGTAGGCCTTGAGTTACTACAGCACTCAAACTCCAGCATTGCCCTATATCACAATGCTAGTGACACTTTTCTAATAGAATTCGTTGTGATGATACAAAAACTCTTTGCAAATATTATAGAGCATTTCCAAACTGATCTTTTGCCTTCCTATGGCATCTACTATTGTCATTGCTCATACTTAGGGTTAGGCATTTGAACAAACCCCTAATCCAAAGTATTAAACTAAAGCATGTAACTCCTGCACTGTTTGCGCAACGGACATGAATGATACCGCAAATCTTGTGGTTTACTGAGAAAAGGTGATCTATTACTATCTAGGTGATCTGATTTACAATTTATGTCTTGCGGAAGGGCAGGGTGTAACATATTAGGTCTTTAATTTCAACAAGACCATCAAGTCATGTATGCCAGGAGGCAGATATAACCTGACCATAGAGCAGTACATCGACTATACTCTATGGTAGAGTGGCTCTCCCTACACGGTGGGATACTGCGATACTTCTCTCACATCATACAGCACTCTCACACCAGAGACGGTGGGTTCTAGAAAGAGGTTGAGGAGAAGATAGCTCCAAGCTCCAGTGGTCCCCGTGGCGAAAGCCCCTTCGCACCAAACTTCAGTGGTCCCAGTGATCTCTTCCCCAGTGGTCCCTGCTGCTATGATGGTCCCAGAGGTGGCTCTGGTGGTCCCTGCCGCTGTGGTGGTCCCAGAGGTGATCCTAGGGGGCTTTCACACTGGGCACGTTTGCTGCGGTTCGATTCCGAGTGCAATTGTTCCCGGTGCCCCACGCAGCGTTGGTCTGGTTTCACACTCACTTGATTCTATCGAACCCCGGTCCATTTGCGTTCATCTTACGTCATCATAAACATGCTTGGAGAACACAACGCGACTCATCATACTTTTTTTTTTTTTTTTTGGTGTCATTATGCACAGCAGAGTGAACAACAACTGCGTATATATGTGCACTTCATGGCGTAACTCATCAGATGTCCAGGGGAAGGCGGCTTGCAGCTACTCACAAACAGCATTTTTTGAGGAGACAGCTGATTGCAAGGAATTCATTTGCATCTTTGTTTACACTGCACGCTTACTCACGCTCGTGTCCAAGGTGAAGTTATTGCCACTGTCATCTCCTATTATACCCCATATTTATAACCTATAATAGTATTTATATATAGTATTTATAAGATAGATAGATAGATAGATAGACAGTATTTATAGTGTTGTACTTGTATGTTATTGTGGTGTCATTACTTTTTTGGGATTTTCAGGAATGAAAAACGCATGCACAGGTTACATTACTTCCTGAAGAAGTGCGCACCGAGTCCGAGTTGCTCTCACATTCACGCGAATCGCGCTACAGTTCCATTGCAACCAAACTCAGACCACCTCCTACAGGTAGTCTCGGGTTTGGTACCGCGGTGCACTCCCCGGTCCACATGACAGCTTTCACATTACCAATTTTTCATGCGAACCGTGCTCTGTTTCGAACTAAACTGCCGGTGTGAAAGCACCCCTAGTCGCCACAGTGGTCTCCGAGGCAGTCCCAGAGTTTGCTGTCTTTGCCACAGACCACGAGCCAGCATCCACACCTGCCATGGACCACGAGCCAGTGTCCACCCCTGCGGCCTCGATCCCTGAGCCTCCGCACCCTGTGGCCTCGATCCCTGAGCCTCCGCACCCTGCGGCCTCGATCCCTGATCCCTCCGCCCGTTCCGCCCACTCTGCCCTGGTTTCATGGTCAACCCCCCAGCAGTTCGTCATCTACTGACCATTCCAGTCCTCGTAATCACCTGCCATTCCTGCCCTCCCTTAACTTGATCTGTTTTATTGTTTTGGGCTTCAGGAGCCACCCATTAAAGGGGGAATGCTCTGTAACATATTGGGTCTTTAATTTTGATTTGGACTCTTATTTTTAAAATATTGGTTTCCTGTCTTGTCTCTGTTCTGTGTTCCCTTTATTGATTCCAGATGTGTCTTGTTATCCTTGTTAGTTCTTGTGTATATAAAGCCCTCATGTTTTCCCTGGCTTAGTCGATTCTTGTTCTATTTATTTCAGACTGTAATATAGCTGTGTTCAAGTTTTGCGTTTTCGCCTGTGTTTTGCGATTCTTTTAGTTTTTTCATTAAATAACTTCTTTTGGATCCAGCCTGCTATTGTTACACAGGACACTGTGGATTTTGAGGATTTGTTATACAACAGTAATATATTTCTGTCCTTTTAACTGCTTCTGGAGCTTTTATTTTGGCATAAAACTGAAAGTGCAGTGAGTATTTGACAGTTTACAATGTTCCTCATGACAAATCTGGTCACATGTTGTCCTCTCCTCCTTTTCTTTTATACTGTATCACATTTTAGGTTTGTATAATAATTTGTGACAAACCGGTTACTAGGGATGTGCGCTACGACTAATTTGACTGTCATTTAAATGGAAGTTTTGTAACCGACTAGTCGACTAGTCTAAAGAGAAATCAACCTTCAGAAAACGTTCAGAAAAAGTGTGTTTATGCGACCCATTTAAAATACTTAATCTATTCAAAAACCGATGCTAAATTCCACTGAAAAGGGGCATTTATCTGCGATGTGCTTGCCTTGAATTATGATCATTGTACATTAAATATAGAACATGACATGCATTCACTGAATCAACGTTAGCGAAAATTTAATAGACATATTTATTGAAAACAATTGAATGAATAGTGCATGATCAATGGTACAACCATTAAAAGCCTGTTCTAAACGGAAATCACCAAGTAAAAGTTACTTAATATATTAAAACAGTCAGGACATTGTTGAAAATAATTAACAGTTAGTCTAAGCCAAATCTATGAGAGAGAAAAAAATTTGCTGAAAAGTTGCGCATATTTCACGACGTGCAGTCGTGCGTTAGCCATTGCTCTAATATGACAGCTGTTCGGTAAAGAACGTTAACCAATAACAGTTACGATGTAGAAAAAAAAAAAGTAGCTATAGGATAGAAAAAAATAGGCCTGCGATGTAGCCTGCAATAAACCTAATGTATTCTAAACATGACGTGCACACAGAATAAAAGATAGTTTAACCCATTCAGCAGTGGGCACCTTGTTGAAAATAGCCTTCTTAATCAGCAGATTAAAAAATTGCATACCTAGTCTAAAACAGTTATTTTCTAGGCTACTTACTCAAAAGCATAATTTTTTGGATGAGCAAAATTAATCCGTCGGCATGGTCCGGAGAAGGACGGGACTTGACTCACCTGAGGCGTCTATCCTGCGCTTGAAAAAGCCCGCTCAGCGGAAAAATAACGTACACGCATGCACAGATTTAAAGAAGACTCAAATGTGAAAACATCCATAGGGACTTTCAAACGTTTGGAAAGCTGATTCCCGCACCACAGAAGTGATTTCATAACTACTTTGCTGAGTTTGCTTGTCTCGCGAGAGGATATTTTCCTGCGCGCGCCGCGAGTGAGAAAGGGAAGAAGCACGCGCAGCCTGAAGTGAAATTAAACTCTGTATCTGCTCCAGATATCCTTTTTTTAAAATAATATTTGTATTATTAATTCTATTTAAAATATGTAACATTAATATGACAGTAATTTAAGTGAAGCCTCTGTAAAAATATAAAGCCAAACATAAATGTGTAAAAATTATTATCAGTTTAATGGGGGGAAATATTAACCGACTAGTAATTCCAGTGTCGACTAGCAGCATCAGAACCGTTTAGTCGACTAGTTGACTAGTCTCGCACATCCCTACCGGTTACAAATATTTGCAATTGCCAAATGTGTGAACCTGCAGCACATTGAGACCTATTTAGCACTCTGACACTCCTGAAAACAGCATGAGCTCCAAGTGTGCACACAAAGCTTGTTACCCATTCTCGCTGAAGTGCACACAGACCATGTATTACTTAAATTAAATGGCAGCCTTTTGCAGTTTAATAATCACATGACCATATTATGATTTTTATGTTATTTAGATCAACTGTGCAGCCATGAAGGGTTGTGAAATAAGTCTAATGATGCACTCTTTAGGAAACTTAATGTCCAAATAAAAAGCACAATAGAATCATTGAGATTTTCCTGATATTGCTTAATTTGATATCGTCAGTAAAATTATTGCGCTTATATATCTTGAATATTCAATATATCGCCTAGCCCTTGGCGGATGATTGTAAAACATAGACTATTTATAGACTTACAGACTTTGAAGAAAGGGACAAGAATATTAAAACAATTTGGAAAAAAGGGCTAGCACTTTTGACCTTACAACAACCTAGAAATCATCCCATAGCCACTAGAAACATGCATAGAAATGTGCTAAAAATATTCAAAACACATCAGCAACTGCATAGCACTGCCATGGCAACCAACCACAACACTTTAGCAATGTGATGGCGTTTTTTTGCACAGGCAAAAATTGATGAAATTCGATATAGGCTACAGTATATCTCCACAATTATGGATTTGCTTTGAAATGGCTGAAAAGAGTTTGTTTTTTTTTTAATCAGAAGAACCATCATTTGAACTAAACAGCCATTGTAGTCAAGTAGATTCAAAATGTCTAATGCATGAACTAAAATCTAGTTAAAAATAATGAAAGCATGTAGAATCATTGTGATATTCATGATATTGCTTAATTTTATGTCGCCAGCAAAATCATCATGCTTATATCATGAATATTCAATTTATCGCCTAGCCTTTGGCAGATGATAGTAATCCTATAGACTTACAGACTTTGAAGAAAGGTCCCGAGCCATATCTAGGGACCAGACTATTATAAAAACGTATAAAACTTTGACAACCTAGAAATCATCCCAAACCCCCAAGAAGAATGCACACAAAAAACATGCTAAAAACATTCACAACACATCATCACAAATTGGAATGTTAAGACAGAAAAGCTCATGGTGTTCTTCAAGTTTATGTAAAGTTTACTGATTTCAGGGGGCCTTAGTATCGCTTCATAGGTAGCAACACAGATCTGTGTTTTTCCACAAAAGCACTCTGGGATGTGTTCGTTTCCACATTTGTAAACTATCTGTGATAAATTCCTCACCCAACATGTCTTTATTTAGGATTCATCAAATCCTGTTGTCGAGCTCAGAGTTCAGCAGTTTTCTCATGCTATTCTTCGTAGTTTTGAAAAATGGATTATCCAACTACAAATCAGCTATATTCCCAAACTGCATGTCTTGTCAGTATTGTGCATTGTGCTATTCTGTTCTTATATGTTTATACTGTATATGTGCTGAAGTGTCCTAGCCAGGAAAATCATCATTTGTTGCAGCATGCTGAGAGGAAATCTGTTTCAATAAACTGGTCTGATCAACAAATCACTATCACTTAAAGAATAAATACAACCAATAATGTAAAGGCATACCATACCCCAATAATAAGCCATGCATATATCAATCCAGAGATTCAGTTTTCAGCCAAAACACTTCATTATTTCCACCTGACCTGTAGCAACAGTCGCTAAATTAGGAAACTAAAGTAAGTTTCCTTGCTGAAACAGTTAAAAGAGCGAAAAAAAAGGAAGTTTATCAGTAACGGCGAGTGAGAAGTTCTCACTTTGCAAATATCCTCTTTTGGAACAGGCCTTACAAAATCTAACAAAGCCAAACACTGTTTGACCCGATGTGTGTTGAGAAAGAAGCAGTCCAGTTCACTTCAACATTTTGAGAGAAACAGGAAAAAATGTGGACAGTTCACAATGACTAAACAGACCAGCCGTTCACTTCCTCCCGCCAAATATTATCACCAGCTACAGATGTATCGCAATAAACAAAACCACGATCTGAAGATGCCAGTCAACATCACATGTACACCACTCTCGAGTTTTCTAATGAAAAAGCAGTAAAGTGCTATTAAAAAGTGAGCTGTTCTGAAAAAAGTTGTCTTTAGAAGCACTTAAACATTCAGAGGTAAAATCGCTGTTGTTTTATCCGACCAGTGGCATTTGGCATCAGATATACAGCACTGACTCTTCAAATGATTTTGAATATAAGCAAATAAGTTGCAGAGAAACAGAAGAGGAGAGCGAGAGTGATCAGTAACTATTAAGACTCCTAAACACAGTGAAACAATTCATAAAATGGAAAATAAATAAGTGCGAAGGGCTTAGAGCGGAACATTTTCACTCGATGATCATGTGCTACACGGATGGGTTTAGCCGTTGCCCTCTCTATGTTTACATCAGTCTCCCGCAGAACACATTTACATTCGCTCTCCCGAGAACGTCGACGGGAGTTCGGGGCCCCCCTGCTGCTGCGAGCCCCTGGGCTTGAGCCCAGGTAAGCCCGTGCATTAATGCGGCCCTGAATACAACTACAAGTTTTTAACCATAAATTTAAAAATATTGTATATAAACTGTGTATATAAACACACACACACACACACACACACACACACACACACACCTATATATATATATATATTTATATATACACGTATGTATATATACGGTAGCTGGTGCGCAAGAGTCTTTCACTATAGAAACCGCAATCTCCTCCGCCATTTTGCCCTCTCCCAATGCGGAAAATCCGGTAAGAGTAAGAGCCTTGAGATTGTGTAATTAATCAGTCTATTGTGTCTCTCAGCTGTGATGAGCCTTAATGCTGAAGTTGTTAGTTTAAAGCCGTTTAAAGCTATTTCCTAGCTTTAGTAGTGTAGTAGTAATACAAGGGATCACAGAGTGCTGTTGAATATAAACACTGAGTGACGCTGACTCACTTCATGTCACCAACTGGCTCATATTACACACAAAAATGGTCTTTTGCCTCCACCTGCTGGCTGAAATATGTAATGTCACAAAATTAAATGTAAAGAGGCACTTTAGTTTAGAATGGCACGAACGCAAGTGGAGTGATACAAACAGTGATGTGTCCGAGTGCTGATCAGTACTCATGGAACGTCTCTCATCCAATCAGATTTGAGGACCGGAACTAACTGTTGTATATATATATATATATATATATATATATATATATATATATATATATATATATATATATATAAGCAATTTAAGCAATATCACATGAGCAAGAGTATATATATATATATATATATATATATATATATATATATATATATATATATATAATTTTTAGCAACTGTTGCTATATAATAAGTGGAAATAATGAAGTGTTTTGGCTGAGAACAGAATCTCTGGACAAAAGGTTAATGTAAAATATTTGAATAAACTGTGTACATAAACAAGAATATAGCACCAAATGTATATATACAAAAATATATTTTTTTATAATTTAATCTGCGAAAACACATTACTACACAACTTTTCCAATTTCTTGAAGACAGAAAGCTGCAAAAAATCTAATTTAGCCATCAACAAATAAGTCGCAATAAAAAAAAAGAAAAAAATGGCTTCCTCTTTTTAAAGTCTGCATCACCAAATGGAAGTTTTAGCTTTTTTGAGACAATCTACACAATTAAACTAGATGACAAATAATAATGCAATCACACTCATACTTCATAATAGTTTATCACTAGTTCCCCGTCAAACTTAAACATAACTGAGGTATGAATGCAGTATGTAGAATGTAAAATTCAGTCTAGCTAAAGACATTATAGTCAACATGTGTAAGCATGTTTGCGTTCGTTCTTACCCGCGTGTGGTGCAAGAGCAGTATCTCTACTGAGAGACAGGAACTCACACATCGGTCACCAACCTATGTGGCTCACTGCAGTGCATTCTGGGTCACATACTAATGTATACCCTTTGTGTGTCAAGGTTCACAACCAAAAGCAGCACAGAGAGTAACATGCATGCAAAACACTGTGTTAAGATGTTTAAGTGTGTTTATGGTTTCAATGTGCAGTTACATGATAAAGACAGAAGCAAATGTGCATGCATGTGTGTAGCGAATATTCTCTCTATCACCATGGAAACCTGCTTTTATCTTATTTGCATCTGGGTGTACCAGCCGCAGAGAGAGCTGTGTTATTGCCCCCCACCCCCCCCACCCCCACTGACCTCCTCAGAGACTTTAGAAGTTTGCCATCCACTAAGTCCACGCTAGTTTCACATGCATAGATACGTTCCCCCTAATCCTGAGCGTAAAGAAAACACTGGTAAATCCCAATCCTCATTTGCTTTATGGAAAAACTTACATTGATATACTCGCCCTAAAAGTCGAAACTTCAAAAAGAGGAAACAAATTTCATACACTGCTAAAGATAACAAGGCGCAACATCTTGCACAGGAAGAGGGTTGTGTTTGCTGCATATGTGCGTACTTGTGTTTGCATTTGAATATGTGTGCATGCACTTGTGTTTGTGAGGTTACTTGAGGTCTGTAGTTCAGTCATGCCATGTGTTATCTCAGACTTTCCACACGATGGTTGAGTTCCTCTTCTAGACTCACTCACCTGGCACAAAAACACTCAGATTGCACTAATGCAACCCCTCGGGTGTTATTTACACTTATGATGGAGAAAGACAGATTTAAAAGTAGTGTTCTCTTTCAGATAAAGGCTCAAAAAAAGGGTTTTACAACCTGATGCCACAGAAGAACTTTTTTTTACTTCGATGCCATAGAAGAACCTTTTAAAGTCACTATATGATGCCATAGAAGAACCTTTTAAAGGGGCCGTTCACACTGAACACATTTTTGTATCCATCTGCATTGCTTTTCAATTTGCAATATAAA
This sequence comes from Myxocyprinus asiaticus, assembly GCF_019703515.2. NCBI lineage: Eukaryota > Metazoa > Chordata > Actinopteri > Cypriniformes > Catostomidae > Myxocyprinus > Myxocyprinus asiaticus. Next base: position 49,447,592 of record NC_059348.1, on the reverse strand, counting down.
CATGCACTAGATGGATGTCTTTGATCGGTGCAGCACATCTCGCTGAGTTCGAGCAGGAGCAACAGGTTTTTTAGATGCCCGTCAAGTTAAAAAGAACCATAACTTTTCAAAACATGTCTTGAGACGCCTGCGTTCTCTATTCGTTGCGCTGTTTCTGGCTTTTTTTAATGTAAGAACACGTTCAGTCTGAACGAGCCTTTAGCTCCTATGGTTTCATAGAAGAACCTTTTTAAGTTCCTATATGATGCATCGAAGTACCTTTTTAAAGTTCTTATGATGCCATAGAAGAACCAATTTAAGTTTTTATAGAGCCACAGGAGAACCTTTTTAAGTCATGATGCCATTGAAGAACATTTTTAAGAAACTTTAAAAGTCAATATAATGCCATAAAAAAACCTTTTTCAGTTCCTATGATGGCAAAGAAGAACCCTTTAACGTCCAAGCCATAGAATAACCCTTTTAAGTTCCTATGATAGAACATTCCAAGGCTATGGAAAAAAAGCCAATGATGAGTTCCAATGATGCCATAGAAAACCCTTTTTAAGTTCCTATGATGCCATAGAATCTTTTTATATCCCCGTAAAGCCAAAAAAAAACTTTTAAAGTTCCTAAAAAGCCATCAAAGAACTTTTGAAGTTCCTATGATGCCATAGAAGAACAGGTTTAAGTTCCTATGATGTCATAAAAAATTTAAAGCTCCTATATTGTCAAAGAACCTTTTAAAGTCCCTATATAGCCACAAAAACATTTTAAAGTTCCTAAAAAGCCATAGAAGAACTTTTGAAGTTCCTATGATGCCACAGAAGAACAGTTTTGAGTTTCTATGATGTCATACAACCTTTTTAAGTCCCTATAAAGCCACAGAAACACCTTTTAATTTCCAATGATGCCATAGAAGAACCTTTTAAAGTTCTTATGATGCCATAGAAGAACCAATTTAAGTTTTTATAGAGCCACAGGAGAACCTTTTTAAGTCATGATGCCATTGAAGAACATTTTTAAGCAGTCTGATCTCATGAAAATGAATTGACTGTCGTGACATTTGTTTAGTGGCAGTTTAGAAGTGAAATGTCCACTATGTGGCGCTAAAAGCGTGTTAAATGTTCTCCTAGACAGATGAGGTTTTTAAGGGTAATTCTTTATCGAATTTTAAATAAACAAAACATACCTCCCTAACCTAAACCAATAAAACCTATGAGCAATAGTGTAATATAAACCAAATGTGAGATGAGGTTTTTAAGGTTAACGCTCTTTTAAGCTTTAAACAAATAAAATTGACATCCCTACCCTAAACCCTACACCTAAACCTAACTGATAATGTCATAAAAGCAAATGTGAAGTGAAAACGCAATAGCTAAAGCAACCATGTAATTTTTTGATGCTTCAATTATACCTCTGGATCAACTGATGATGAGCGTGCTTTGCCGGACTCGTACCTCAGTCTTTCGCGTTGCGAGAACATCACTCTAACAGTTGAGCAACCGCACAACATAACCAATCTGGAACAGCTTGTAAATGTAGTTGGTTATGTAATGCAAATGTTAAAATGTACTGCCTTTCAAATCATGTGTTATAGTAAAAGTGTTTAGATGTCATAAGATAACATTGTGTGAGGAACAGAGCAAATTATAAGTGTTTAATGGATAATCTGCCTTTATCTCGTGATTTACGTGAAAGTGAATAAAACTTGTTGTAGCACCTCTAGTGAATTTCACCAGGAAACTGCTGCGATGCATAGATTATAGTAACCTGATTCTATGAACCTGAGTCCAGGTCCCTATAAAGCCATAGAAGAATGTTTTTAAGATCTTCTACGCCATAGGATAACTTTTAGATTCCATGATTCTTTAGAAAGCTATCTATGTACTGGTGCCTCATAGAACCCTGGAGGGCTTCTTGGGATGATACACTACCTAGAAAAAGTATGAACAACCAATTTTTTTTTAATCTTTAATATAGAACAATTTAGCAAACTGAAGCAAAAAAATCTCAAGATTCTTCTCAAGAAAAGGATTCTGATCCTAAGATGCAAGAGAACCTTTTAAGAACCTTTATTTTTAAGAATGAGAGTGATGCATTGAGAGAAAGGAGAAATGGAAAAGGAGGGCATGGAAAGGAGATCTACACTTGACGAAAAGAACAACACAGAGAGAGAGTGAGTGAAATGCTTCATTTCAAGACTGATTTCAAACCTTTCCCTGCTCACTTCTGACTTGGCACAATGCTCAGTATCAGGATGCCAAATAACCTTAGCATGTGAAAAACCCAATCTAGTTGCATTGTCAAGCCACAGCTGGACAGGAAGTCCTCATCTAGCCATCTCAAAATTAGCACACAGGCAAAGTTTGTGGTCTTACCCGATTCTAGCAGCTCAGATCCAGTCTCGTACGTCCTATCTGCTGTCTGCCGATAGGAAGCACGTTCAGTCCGTCCCTATTTACGGTCCCCTGGCACTGCAGTACAGCTCACAGCTGGTGCATTCCTGCTCTGACTCAGCTGATGGAGAGAGGAGAGATAGAGGAGAGGAGATTAAGATGAGAGTCAGACAGGGAAAAAGGTAGAGAAAGAGAGGGAGAAAGAGAGAAAAGGAGAGACCGAGAGCGGCCACAGGGTAAGAACATACTGTAAAAATCATCTGTTACTGTGAATTTGAAGTCAGCACATCCTGATTAGCTAATCAGAATCTTGATCTATAAAAGCAAAAGAGAACTGCATAATGCTTTTGTTATTATGTCTTTTTTTTTTTTTTTTTTAGCTATCTGCATGATCTGCATTATGATTCAGAGCAGATATATTAACAGTTATTTACTCCAATAAAAAAACAAGTCAATTTTCTTGCACTCATGTCATTTGGTCATTACGCAAATATAATTAAAGGGTGAATTTCATTAAAAAATTATATATTTCACCCCAAAATTAAAAGATACAAATAAGAAATTAAATTTTGTATATAAAAAAATTAAAAACAAATAGTTTCATGACAATTATGCACATCCCCCCCCCCCCCTCCCAACACCTCAATTCTGATTACCATAATGCATCCGGATGTTTTACTTTTGAGTTTGTTTGAAATTCTCATTATTTTCAATGTATGTACATTCCAATGCATGTTTCTAGAACATTCTTGATTTGGTTCACAGTTTAGCTTAGCCAGGGAAGTTTTTTAAATAATACAGTGTGTTTCTGTTCAGTTGTGCATAATGGTTCCTATAATGTTCCCCTAACATTCCCTTAACCTCTTAATTCCAGGAACCTTTCTGCAACCATACAGCAACATTACATCAATATCAGTCTACAAGCCATGTCTTGTTTTGATCTGTTGTTTAGTTAATTATCAATCTAAGCCAAATACATAACCAAACTTAATATGGAGGATTAAATTAAATGTAAGATTTAATTCTGCTATTAATATGCAAGATTTACTCAAACATGTATTTTTATTATTACCACAATAATAAAATTCAGCACAGATTTTAAGTTTTCTAAAACAGCAGTGTACTTAGGCGCTGGACATTTTATGTAGGTGACAATGAGATTATTATTATTTTTTTAAATCAGCATAAATTAGAAATAAACAATTTACGATTTTTTGGCACTACAGTAATGAAATGTGATTTTCCACATTATAGTAATACAAATTGGAAAAATTATATTAATGAACACACTATGCTATTAAAATGATAAACAAATGTTTAAAATCTCATCAGTGGAAATAAATAAAACAAAATTGCCTAAGAAAGAATATTTCTGTCAAAACAGTTTCTAGAAATCATGTAATCATTTCAAAGCTGCAGATGGTGACTGACTCATAATGAATTTAATCCTATGTAAATAGAAAAATGGATTAGACTTTGAGGGAGGAAGATGGATTGAGAGAGAAAGTGAGGGAGACGGAGGAGAAAAAGATGCCAGACGTGAGCTGTCTAGGGAATATTCTTTGTTTGTTCTCTTGTCATTCTGGCATAATCATATTGTCTACGCTCTCTTAATCCCAGACGATCACCCCTAGGGTGTTATATGAATGGTATATTCTTATGTAGTAAAGTTCTGTTGGTGCCTATTCAGACCTCTCTTCATTCTTAAAATCAGGATGGTTTCAGCTATAAAACTAAAACATCACCCTGGTACTGATGTCATTTTGTGTCCTCCACACTGACACAGAATGATAAACACTGTGATGGACAGCCACGACTGGTCAGATTAATGTAGAAATGCTCAAAGGTTGTACAGTTTTTTGTTCTTAGATCTGTTCAAACACTACAGCATCAATAATACACTGTTAACATACTAATTATATGTGATTTCAGAAGTATCTAATCATTTCTAAACCACTAGCATCACTAAATGGAATTGCAAAAATAATGACTGTAAGTATATACACAACATAATGGGTCAAAGGCAAATAAGGTTGTCTGAGCTGATGTATTTTCTTTTTTTTTTTTTACAAAAATAGTACATTTTTAATTCATTAAAGAAATAGTTCACCCAAAAATGAAAATTCTCCCAAAATGAACTCACCCTCATGCCATTCCAGAGGTGTATGACTTTCTTTATTCTGCTGAACACAAACGAAGATTTTTAGAAGAATATCTCAGCTCTGTAGGTCCAAACAATGCACGTGAACAGTGATCAGACATTTGTAGCTCCAAAAATCACATAAAGGAAACATAAAACTAATCCATAAGACTCCAGTGGTTAAATCCATGTCTTCAGAAGCATATGATGGTTATGAGTGAGAAACAGATCAATATTTATATCCTTTTTTTAATTTATTTTTTTATCCCCTTTTCTCCCAATTTGGAATGCCCAATTCCCACTACTTAGTAGGTCCACATGGTGGCACGGTTACTCACCTCATTCCGGGTGGCGGAGGACAAGTCTCAGTTGCCTCCGCTTCTGAGACTGTCTATCCGCGCCTCTTACCACGTGGCTCGTTGTGCATGACACCACGGAGACTCCGCACGTGGAGGCTCATGCTACTCTCCGCGATCCATGCACAACTTACCATGCACCCCATTGAGAGTGAGAACCACTAATCGCGACCACGAAGAGGTTACCCCATGTGACTCTACCCTCCCTAGCAACCGGGCAGGATCCGAACTCATGACTCCAGGGGTGGTGGTAGTCAGTGTCAATTCTCGCTGAGCTACCAAAGGCCCCCCTTAAATCCTTTTTTACTGTAAATCTCCACTTTCACTTTTACATCTGAAAGTCACATGTGGTGCTTGTTTAGTTTCACTTTCACATCTAAAAGCAAATGTGAACATGGAGATTCAGAGTAAAAAAAGGACTTGTATATTGTTCTGTTTCTCATCCACAACCATCATATGCTTCTGAAGACATGGATTTAACCACTGGAGTCTTATGGATTAGTTTTATGTTTCCTTTATGTGATTTTTAGAGCTTTCAAAGTTTTGGTCACCATTCACTTGCATTGTAAGGAGATATTCTTCTAAAAATCTTCATTTGTGTTCTGCAGAAGAAAGAAAGTTATAGACATCTGAGATGGCATGAGGGTGAGTAAATGATGAGAAAATGTTCATTTTTGGGTGAACTATTCCTTTATTAAATGTCTTCTGAAGCAAAAAGCTAGGTGTGTGTGTAAGAAATAGATCAATTTTTAAAAAAATGTTTATGGAAAATGTTCGTGAGTAGCGCTCAAATGTTGCGCAACGTGTGAAGGCTAAAAATAGCCGCGAGTGTGTGTAAACAGAGCAGCGCCATTCACTGACGTGCTGGAGCTGCGCATGCATTTTATATATTTACTTGTGATTCACAGAGCTATTGCATGTCTTCAAGTGGCTTTGAATAAAATGCATGTGTCATATGAACTACTTAGTGTTTTTATGGTTCTTTTATGTCATATTTGGAGCTTGACAGTAACGAACATGACTAACACAGTGTATCGGATTTGGATTGGGCTCGTCGGACCGATACCCAATCCATTTAAAAACGTCAGTATCAGAGCTGATACCAATCCAGGTATCGGATCGGTGCATCCCAAATCTATTTCTTACACACACCTTGTGTTTAGCTTCAGAAGACACTAATTAATCCACTTTTATGATGGCTATATCTGCTATTTGGAGCTTAAAAAAGCTGACACCCATTCACTTGCATTGTATTGACCTACAGAGCTGAAATATTCTTCTCAAAATCTTCATTTGTGTTCTGCAGAAGAAAGAAAGTCATACACATCTGGGATGGAATGAAGGTGAGTAAATGATGAGAGAATTTTCATTTCTGGGTGAACTTATCCTTTAATATCAAGTTATTGTTTAAATAAAAATAACTTATATCAATATTTATATCAATAGGGCAGAAAAACAGACCCCAAAATAACGCCACTGGTTGAGCCAATGTTGCTTTTATGGGCTTGTCAGAATTCTTAAACAGACAAAGCAATGTTTAGATAAATTCACAGAGCGTATTACGCTGGAATAAGAGAAAGAATTTTAACTTCGATTTTATTTTACACAAACCACATATAAACGTTGCATAAAAAAACATATTGAGGTTGGTCAATTATAAATGGCTGTTCTTGGCCAAAATAAGCAGCAAAGTGAACTAGATTTGATGCTGATAGACAAAGTTTGGCTATGTGAGATTATGTATACATATGTGAGTAGATGTGTACGTGTGTGTGTGTGTGTGTGTGTGTGTGTGTGTGTGTGCGCGCGCATGGGAATGTGTGACAGTTTCAGGATCAGTTAGAAAAAGAAAAAAATGGAGCAGGAATCGATATATTGATCCACAGGCACACATAAAATGCCTCACTTATAGACAGGAATCTGTAAGAAAACAGGGCCTGCCTGGATTTGAATTTCTATTGACCTTATTTAGATATTCGAGTTACATCATTATTTTCTTTTTGGAAAAGAAATTAACTTTTTCATCTCTTCCTTTTTGCTAAGAATGCTTTTTGGCACAAGGCTGCCATCACATTCAAACATGTGAAAACAGATTCCACACATGCAGGCTGGCTCTATGTTTACAGAAGAGATGCTTTTGCTTACAATAGTCACCCAGCGTGAGGAACAGCCTGCCCGCGTGTGTTTAGCTTTTCACTTATGCATTACGAACTCCAGATCACCTTTTTCGATCAAACTAAACAAACAGTTACAAGGCCATTGCATTCATTCATATACCAGGGGAGTTGCCACTTTGTAGTCTAGCAACCATAAGATACAACATCACCCTGACCAAAAACACGAAAGAGAGCGAGAGAGAGAGAGAGAATTCTCTCAGGCACTGGACATAATTATACCCTCATTGAGCCAATCACATGACAGCGCCTGAAAATAGCAGAGGACCACGCCCAAGCTGAGCCAATAAACGCCTTCTACTGGGATGTCATTATCTCCTTGTAGGATTCACGAGCTAAATGACAAGAGAGAAAGTGAGGGAGGTTGAGGAGAAGACAAAAATGGGAAAAATAAACTCCAGAGGCCTGATTCATTGCCACTGAAGGAAGGAAGGATGGAGGGACACAGAAAGACAGACAGACTTGTTGCCTTGTTGACATACTATATATATATATATATATATATATATATATATATATATATATATATATATATATATACACACACACACACACACACACACACACACACACACACACACACACACAATTTCATAGAAAGTTCATAGAAATGTATTCTTTGTATTCATGTAAGTGTCATACATTTTTGAATAAAAAGTTTTGACTTAATGACACAGAATCTATCGAGTAGTGTAATATTATATTTTGCCTATGAGTGTACACTTCATAATCATTAAAAAAAAAAAAAAAACATTTTACATTTTATTTTATTTTTTTGGATTTTTTCCCCTTTTTCTCCCAGTTTGGAATGCCCAATTCCCAATGTGCTTTTAAGTCCTCGTGGTCGCGTAGTGATTCGCCAGTCCGGGTGGCGGAGGACGAATCCCAGTTGCCTCCGCGTCTGAGACCGTCAACCCACACATCTTATCACGTGGCTTGTTGAGCACATTGCCACGGAGACATAGCGCGTGTGGAGGCTTCACGCCATCCACCGCGGCAACCACGCTCAACTCACCATGAGCCCCACCGAGAACGCCCCACATTATAGCGACCATGAGGAGCTTACCCCATGTGACCCTACCCTCCCTAGCAACCGGGCCAATTTGGTTGCTTAGGAGACCTGGCTGGAGTCACTCAGCACACCCTGGGATTCGAACTGGCGAGCTCCAGGCCCCCTTAAATTTTACATTTTAAAAATGTTTGCAAACATATTTTCAAAAATATTTTTACAAAAATTATTTTATTTTTTATCACAAATAATATTGAATAATGAGGTTCTGTTTATATCACACTTTGATTTAGCAAAGTTTTGTCGCATCTCTTGCTCTCAGTGTAGATAGAGGGGGTGAGAAACTGAGAGTAAAAACAACAGGAAAACAACAGCCCACAAAATAGCCGAGCTAAAGACAGTCATTTTTGCAACCCACACAATGAGATACAGAGGCCTTCATTATCACTGTGTGTTTAAATGCACAGTGAGTTTTATAATGCAGTGACATCACCTGTGTGATCAGATTATGCAATGTACGAAATTTCTGCTGTTATCGTAGGCCACGTCCCAGGGCAATGATGAAGTCACATTTACAAAAAGGTCTATATAAGGTTACAAAAAGTGTTTCACAGCCTGATTTTATAGAAAAACCTTTTAATGTTACACAAACAACATTTTATTCTGTAGTTCTTGAGAGAACCATCTATGTACGTTACCAGTGGACCAATATGCTGATCTGAAGAACCTACAGTATATTAAAATATCAAGACCTTTTTAAATGTACAATGAAATATAGCAACTCAAGAACTCTTTGCTGAACCTAGGAGTGCTCCGAGAAACCGCTGAAGAACCTTTATTTTTCAATTTAAAAATAAAGGTTCCAACTGACCAAAAGGAGTTTTACAGACTTATGACATAGAACCTTTTTAAGTCTCACAAAATAACTTTTTAGTCTCAATTTCTTTAGAGAACCATACAGCCACCTCAAGAACCCTACTGTATATACAAGTATATGTAACCAAAAAAAAAAAAAAAAAACAAATTATTGATAAGAAGGTTTCTTTGCTAAACCGATAAGGATCTGCAAAGAACCACTGAAGAAACTTTTTAAGAGTATAAAATCAACACTGTAAAATTGTTTCGTAATTTTAACGGTAAAAGACTGTAAAAATGCTACAGTAAAAAAAACTTAAATTGGTTAACATGTAGTTACTGTAAAATATTCAGGAAAAAAAGTAATATATTTTAAAAGACAATGCATGCAGTTTTACAGTAAAATGTTGTAAAAATGTAAATATTTTAGATGTTAAAATTATCATTCCCATATAATTAACGTTTAAAATGTATATTTTGTTTAACAAGAAAGTACATGTACTTTTTATGGTAAATTATTGTTAAAATTACAGTAAAAAACAGTAATCGGCATTCCCAGAATTCCCTGTGTGACTCATTACATTTAATTATATTTTATGGGAGTAGTTATGTTTCTTCTTATTTTTAATATCAGTTATGTACATTGGGGTATTCTGTGTTATATTTGATGTAGTTTAGTTAATTCTTATTTATAATATTTCACATGTGTTACCCTGATGCTGTTTAGTGTTTGTGTGAGTGACACAGAGCACTGTCTCTAAATGTTTATTAGTCATTGCTCCTGGAAGAGCCACTATTGGTGAACTTCATGTCATCATGTGCTCTTCTGTAATTACTACGGTGATTAACAATACCTTATAAAGTGAAAAGCAGATTTTTACAGTTTCAGAAGGTTAATATATTAAGTTTATCATTTAATAATATAAACGATGTTACTGCACTGTAAAATATACCGAAAAAACAAGAGTTTTAAACTGTAACTTGTTAACATTTTTATTGTATTTTTTTACATAACTATTCTGGCAACCACAGCTGCCATTTTTTTTGTGTGTGTGTTTTTTCTTTTTTTTTTTTTTTGTTGTAAAAACAACAGATTTTTTTTTTTTTTACAGTGAACCTTTTCCTTATGGGGTGATGTTTAAATTAGGGCTGTCAATTTAATGCGTTAATTTAGTGCAATTAATTATCTAAAAAATAACTCATAAAAAAAAATTTACGCACTTAATCATGTCCGTTGACGCGTGCGTAAATTCCGTAATAAAAGTACGGATTTTCCCTCCATACCAGCAATTCAAGCTTGAAGTACATCTGTTTTTACGAGCCGTGTCAATATGTGGCAGCGTGCATCAGCAAACCTCACAAGCAGCGCAGCCACAGAATGAGAACCGATTTACTTAGGACGAAGCGCAACAGAATACAGGAATCTTGAGATGCGATTTTCAAAGTTTCCACTACTTTTAACTTGACAAAGTGTCCTAAAAATGTTCCGTCTATGACGCTGAATACCAGTGAGATGCTCCAAATGTGTCCGTTTTAGGCACGCACATGTACATAGAGCTACAATTAAAAATAGTGCAGATGGAGCCTACTGTGAGAACTAGACACATTGACCACGTTTACATGCAGTTAAGAAAACAGTTTATTCCAGGGCTTTTGCAGAAAGCAGCCTTCTGAAACATCATGTAAGCAAGAACGCTGATATCCTTGTGTCGTTTAAGGGATTAAGAGAAAGTGGTTTAACACATCTAGGTTTCTTCCAAAGAACGCGGCTTAATGCAGTCATGTCAACGCATAAGCGGCGTTCTAACCATTTTTGAGGAGTGTGCGTAAACAGACCGAATAACAAATTTGGATGGAGACCAACAACATGTCAACACAGCTGAAATAATTCAATATTTCTGGAAGTTCAGTGGGAAAATCACATAAACTATAAACTAACCATTTAAAAACACCAATGTAAAATGCAGACTGTCCCTCACGTTCTTGTACTGTATATGCGCTCAAGTATAGAAGTTTTCTTCAGACCCCCTGTTTGTTATTTACACAAGCGTCGCAGGAAAATTACATTGCCATGGATAAAGCTGCTTACTGACTGAGCCGCATGTATACGGGAGTAAAGAGAAAGCCGCGAACACAGCTCATGTAAACCCATACACCGATTTCGAGCCTTAAGCAGCTTTCTCCCAATGGTGTCCATGTAAACATGGTCATTGACAAACTCAATTGCAAAATGGATTGCTGTCAACTGTAGGCTTGTTCAATGATATGAGAATAAATCAAACAATATATTGAATTCTTAAGCCACATTTTTGTATTGTCTAATCAATGCTTTAATCATCTGCCACAATAATGCAATTTATTTCAAACTGAATTTCAACCCATATTATATATTTATTAACCACCCTACAAATTGTATTTATAAATATTTGAATTATTATGCATTATTTATATGAATTCTCTTTATTTGGTTGCCTTTCTCAGCATATAATGATGTTTGCGATTAATTCGATTAATTAATCAGCATGTCATGTAATTAATTCGATTAAAAAATTTGAATCGATTGACAGCCCTAATTAATAAACAGCTTTAAAGAATAAACAGCAAATATGGCTATTTACAGAGCTGTCTTCATCAAGTGAATTTGTAAACTCAGGGTAATAAAATTACAGTTCTTCTTTAAATATACGCCTACCTCAAAAGAGTATGTTTTTCTTTAGAATTACTGCAATATATTTTTTGACTTGACAAGTATGTGTATTATCTGTCGCATCTCTTTTTAGACAAGTTCTGCAATTTCCTTTGTATATAATGTTATATATTTAGTATACCTAAATAAATCTCACTGGCTTGGGTGCATGGGAAGATTCTCAATAATGATTAAGTTTAAATTAATTTACTTAAAAATACAATTTTGAAGATGAAAAACATTTTAAGTTCCACAAAGAACTATTTCTTCACTAGTTAAAGTGAAGAACCATCTACAGTATGTACTGTGCACAATGGTGCTTTAAAAAACCCTGAAACTATTAAGCTGATATCAAGAACTTTTCTCCAAAGAACCATATAGTTGGCTCAAGAGTATAGACCACTATAGTGAAAACTGGTTCTGGATTGCTGATTCAAAAGTGCTGCATAGAACACCTGAAGAACCATTATTGTTTAGAATGTGAGGCATCTAAATTATACTGTATTTGGTTTGGTTCAGTTCTTTTCCAATTTAAACTGAATGTTTAGTTAGGTTGTAGGTTGTGAGTTCTGTCTAAAATTATTGCTTGTTTGCAGAATCAGGATGAGTGATGCACCGGGGCGGTCCGTCAGTCAAAGAGACAGCCTGACTATTGATAACGCTGACAAATGTACAAGCCTCACAAAAATAAAATCAAGATTATGTGTTTCTGCAAAGAGAACAATTTCAGGTGCATGCCACAGGCTCAGCAAAAGAGGGATTTGAAAGAGAGAAAGATGCAGTTCGGTGTGTAACTGCTCTCTCTTTCATTTAGCCTGATGGATGATTGATTATTTGTGGAAAGTGCTGTTTAAATTCACAGATGGTCTTGGAGTTCAAACATGCCAGCCTGGATCCCACATAGCAGGTGTTTATATGCGTATCTGCCTTTGTGTGACATGTTAAGTCAAAATGAAATCAAAACTGACCCCATTCACCAATTAAATTCAGATACAATGCCTTGTTTTCATAATATTTTATACTATATAACTTGTTCCATCTATCCAACAGTGCAAAGATCTGGGCCTAGCATGGAGATATATGGAGGCTTTCTGCCAAATCATTGCAAATGTGGGGAAATTTTAAATTAAAATACACATTAAAAATCCCATTAAAGCACTCGGGAGAATTCTTCAGAGGAAAAATGACCATCTGAGGGTACATTCCTTCATTAATGTCCCGTGTTGTTTGCCGCTGACCCCCGCACAGAAATGCTGATGCACTCAAAGTCCTATATTTAGACTTTATTAGCAATATTAAATTCCAGCTCAGATGCTTTCACCATAACGCCTGAAAATAGTTCACAGCCAATATGAGTGTCATAGTCATGTGTATAAAACAGATAAATAACCTCACATGGATTTCTCCAAATACAGGCCATAATTAACTAAACAATAATTTAAAACGGGGCAGAAATCATTATGAGATATGAATTATAAATGAGTTATAATGAACAACTCAGTGCACTGAATGAATCTATGCGCCCAGACTTTGATGATTTGTGGTAATGATTTCTCTCATAAATGCACTTTATAAGCTACAGTACTGGAAAACATCTTTATACTGACATTCTTCTGACAATGCATAACAGTAATAAACATCATCATTGCACTCCATACTTTTTCCAATGAGGCTAATGTGAAACAATAGCATAATTGTGAACAATGTTATCCTGAGAGAACTGTCAAGGGATAAATTATATTTCTTTAGTTATAAGCCAAACTTAAAGGAATAGTTCACCCAGAAATGAAAATTCTCTTATCATTTACTCACCCTCATGCCATCCCAGATGTGTATGACTTTCTGTCTTCAGCAGAACACAAACAAAGATTATTAGAAGAATATCTCAGCTCTGTAGGTCAATGCAAGTGAATGTGATCAGACTTTTGTAGCTCCAAAAATCACATAAAGGAAACATGGAAGTAATCCATATCTTCAGAAGCTATATAATAGGAGTGGGTGAGAAATAGAACAATATTTAAGTCATTTTTTACTCTAAATCTCCACTTTCATTTTTACTTTTACATCTGAAAGTTAAAGTGGAGATTTAGAGTAAAAAAGGATTAAATATTGTTCTGTTTCTCACCCACACCTATTTTATTGCTTCTGAAGATATGTATTTAACCACTGGAGTCTTATGGATTACTTCTATGTTTCCTTTATGTGATTTTTGGAGCTACAAATGTCTGATCACCATTCATTTGCATGGACCTACAGAGCTGAGATATGTTTCGAAAAATCTTCGTTTATGTTCTGCTGAAGACAGAAAGTCATACACATCTGGGATGCCATGAGGGTGAGTAAATTATGATTTTTAAATCAGTGTAAATTAGTGTAAATTTAATTTTTTTGGGTGAACTATCCCTTTAAGCCATTTGTTGAACCAATGTTGCCGTGTCGGGCTAGTTTTAAGGGAAATCAACCTATAAATGGCTTACTTATAGTTGTATCTGCATTGTTTTTTTCTGATTAGTTTATAACCCTTCATAATCATCCACTATGTCAGTGCAGTTTGTTTTTCCTTAGAATTTTATGATGTCAACAAATCAAATCTTCAACCCAGAAACTTAAGACTCCAGTATCACGGTCAGTTATGCATCTAGCCAAACGCAACGACCAGCTCCAAAAATACATGTAGCTGACCGATGTGCATTTGAATATCTAGATATGACCAAATGAAAATCCCCTTCTGCTGACAAACTTATCAGAAAGTACAAACACCCAGGCAGCCGCACCCCATCCCACTCTTGCCTTGTCTTGCCTCATCTCTTATTTCATTTGTCTTGAGCAACACAATATTCACACCTGGGTGTGAGGTTCCCGATAGCATCACTCTGAACCGCTGCCCAACTCTGAGTTCAGTGTAAACATTGTCATACATTTTTATCCAAAACAACTTAAAGTGCATTCAAGCTATACATTTATCAGTTTGTATGTTTCCTGGGAATCAAACCTATGACGCTAGCATTGCTTGCACCAGGCAGTACCAGTTAAGTTACAGGAACTTCAAAACAAGTGCAACAAGTACTGTGCTACGCACTAAACTCCTATGATTCAGCCCCTGCAGCTCGTTAATTGTACTTTTCATATTATTTAAGTCATTTTAGAACTGCTATGGTGGGAAATATGCTTGCACTTGTCTGTGTGTGCAAAGATGATGAGAGCTCAGATTCAGCCCAGTAAATCAAAGAAACTGTTTGTGCATGTGTAAGTGGAGGAACTCTTTTTATGCCAACGCATACCAAAAAAGTAATATTGGTTTAATTATATCAAATAGCCGTCTAGCATTTAAGGTATCCAAGTGCTTGGCAACAACATTGCATTCTTATCACCTTAATAGCAATAAGACTGCTACACTGCCACCTGCTGGTTGAGAGAGGCATTGAAACAATACAGTAACAGTTCATTCCATGCAATGCACCTTTCCAAAAAACTAAGTCTAATCTATTATACAGTGCATCAATTTAACTAGAACTATTCAGATTGATGCTGATTAGATGCTGTTTAACACTGGCATTAACATACATCCAGAAAGTCCATACTAAAGGACTATAAACATTCAAGTTAAAATGGCACTCACAGCTTAGCAATTTAGCAACATATAAGTGAACTGCTCATCAAAACATGATCTGTTATGGTAGACTTTTACTTTTTAGCCTGCTCA
This sequence comes from Myxocyprinus asiaticus, assembly GCF_019703515.2. NCBI lineage: Eukaryota > Metazoa > Chordata > Actinopteri > Cypriniformes > Catostomidae > Myxocyprinus > Myxocyprinus asiaticus. The sequence continues at coordinate 49,432,294 of NC_059348.1, read as the reverse complement.
GTTATGCCCAGCTAACAAGTCTAGCTTCACTACCATTCAAATAATTAGTATTTGCATATAACATATTTAAAGCAGGCAATCATAGATGCACTTTAGATTAAGAAATACATCAAATATTTGTTGCTTAGCATATGAATGCAGTATGGTTAGAAAATAAGACTGTTCTGACTAATGCTTTCTCTTACAAAAATCAGCAGACAAGCAAAAGTACTACCAGCAACAAAACAATAATAAATTACTGATACAAGTTTTCAGACTCAGAACTCAAATCCTTGAGATAAACTACACCTTTATTCCTTAAATTGTCACATTAGCACTTGGAAACAGCACTTAAAATTCCCCTTAAATCTGCACTGACCTTAACCAAAGAAACTGATCCTGGACTAGCACCCCTACTGTGAAATGTTTCACACACACACACACACGTCAATGCAGATATGTTACAAAATGAAATCCATGCAAAAATGAACTCATTAGGGAACATCCAGGCCTGTTTGATTATTGTTCAAAATGCTAATTTTTTGGCATTAGATAGACTATACCACACTGTCAAACACCATTGCACCTTCCTCTTCTGCACTCTTAAACAATAAACACAAATGAAAACTCTGGAACACTCTATGGATTTATAGAAATGGGTTTCCTGCACTCATTTAAGTTGTCTCATGTAATTCATGTGCCCTGCTGATAAGACCAGAATTGATTTTTAGAAGAATATCTCCGTTCTGTTGGTCCATACAATGCAAGTGAATGGTGATCAAAACTTTGAAGCTCCAAAAAGCACATCAAGACAGCATAAAAGTAATCCATACGACTCAGTTGTTTTAATCCATACCTTCTGAAGTGATCCAATCAATTCTGGGTGAGAACAGACCAAAATGTAGCTCCTTTTCAGCAGTCTCATTGGTGATCATTGGTGATTTCAAGCTCTAGGTCAAGCACTAGGAAGAGAAATTGAGCTTGAAATCATGATTGTGTCAAGAGACTGCAATGACACAATGTACAGTGAAAAAAGAGTTATATTTTGATCTGTTCTCACCAAAAAAACGATTAGATCACTTCAGAAGACATTAAACCACTGGAGTCATTTGGATTACGTTTATGCTGCCTTTATGTGCTTTTTTGGAGCTTTGGTCAACATTCACTTGCATTGTATGGACCTACAGAGCTGACATATTCTTCTAAAAATCTTTGGTCACTTCCTGTTGCTGCTGGTGCCAAGCTTGAGTCTGTGTTTGTAGCCTGCTAGCTTTTTTAGCATCACTTATCTATCTGTTTTCAGCATTTAATCTTAAACATCTGCCATTTTTCAGCACGCATAAGGTTTTCCCCCACATTATTCTCTTATCGCGATTCAACTGCTTGCATTTTTCCACATGATCTGCTTTCTATTTTTATTGCAGTTAAACTGAATGCATTTTACCGTGTGCACCCGTTTTCTCCTCTGTGTAACACAGATTATTGCATCAATTTCAAAGCACCGCTCATCAAGAACAACCATAAAAACAAACAATTGCGTGAGGGATTCACATCAATCTCAAACCCTTGCCGCTCAAGAACAACCAACAACAACAAACAATTGCGGTAAGTCATGGCATCCGCTCATATTATTGCTTCCTGCATTACATGCCACATGTTTACTATAGCTTCTTCTGTCAGCAGTGTGGGATTCACATGTGATAAATGTAAGGAATTAGTCAGGCTGACGGAGAAGGTTAATGAGTTAGAGACACGCACCCGAACACTAGTGGAGGTCAGTGAGAAAGAAAAGCCAGTAGATACTGTTTCGGATGTGGGTAGTACAGCGAGCAACACAAACACTTTGGTTCCGGCTCTAGAGCCCCCACAGCAGGGCATTTGGGTGACGTCTCAACGGCATACTCGCTCAGCAAAGCGACACCACACTCCCGTTCCTGTAAGGGTTTCCAATCGATTCTCCCCACTCAGTGATGCACCCAGTGAGAAACATGTTGAAAGAGCCTTGGTCATAGGTGATTCTATTGTAAGGAACATGGAAACAGAGACAGCCACCATCATTAAATGCATTTCGGGTGCCAGAGCGTCTGACATCAGATCAAATTTACAAGTGCAGGCTAATGCTAAACGTAGATTTTCTGTTGGCACTAACAATGTCCGGCTTTGCCAGTCGGAGATCACTAGAGATAATGTTAAAGAGCCCCCTCCCTGCTCGTCGTGGTGACGAGATTTATAGTAGATTAGTGTCACTGAATGGCTGGATGTCTAAGTGGTTTCCGCAGAATAGCATAGGATTTATAGACAACTGGAAGAGTTTTTGGGGTAGACCTGACCTGCTAAAGAGAGATGGACTCCATCCCTCCAGGGAAGGTGCCGCTCTCCTCTCTAGTGATTTGGCTCATAGTCTTAATAGTGATAGTATTTGACTAACTGGGGCCCAGGTCAGGAAGCAGACAAACTGGCTAATCCGAACGTCTGCTAGCTGCCAAGAGACGTCACACAGGTCACATAAACTACAACATATAGAGACTGTATCACCTAGATATTAGTGATGGGTCTGTAAAAGGACCTTTACAGCAGGAGGACACAGGAGAGCGGTTTCTTCACAAGTAAGGCTTTAATGAAAATACTCCAGTGCTTTACAGCTTCTCAATAACTCATCAGCTTCACAATAATAATTCAACAGTTTCACAACAATAACTCATCAGCTTCACAATAAGGTCTCTTGTCCCTGACTCTCTATCCCTGTCTGCTGGTGGCGTGGCTGCTTATATGCCGCTCTCCCATGCTCACTGGAATTAGAGACAGGTATTAGACATAATTTAGCTCAGGTTTAAGCGCCCTTACCGCTTTCTCTCTCCGGACGGACACTCGACCACGCCCCCGCTGCCACAGGGTCGTCATGAACGATTTGTTAATTTTGAACGAATCTTTTATGTTACTTGGAAGAACGACTAGTCTCAGAGAGTGATTTGTTAATTTTGTGTTGGCCACGCACGTGCATTGCGCATCCTCCATTCGTCTGTTACGTGAAAACAGCATAGGTGCTGTAAAGGAAACAGAAATTATTAGTTCCCCTTTCAAATCTTTTGGTCGTTCGTTCATTCTTTTGTCACGTAACAGCCGTATATGCTATGCATTGCTCACACAGGAATCAGAAATGATTAGTTCACCTCTCGAGTCTTTTGATCCGAGTCATTTGTTCTTTGTCACGTGACAGCCATATCTGCGTATACAGCTGTCACGTGACAAAAGAACGAATGACTTGGACAAGAAGATTCAATCCAGAGGTGAACTAATCATTTCATAATTTGTCCTTGGCTGCATTATCAATTTTTCCTCATTGGGACTATAATAAATGTTTGCGTAAGTAGACGTGTTGGGGGGGATTTGGCTATTGAAAATTTAACATTTTAATTTAATTCTGCTCAAATGAACAAAATGAACAAAATGACTTGAATAATGATTCGTTCATTTTGCTGAACGAGACTCAAAGGTCCAAGTCAGTAAAATGATCCGATCTTCCCATGACTACTAGATATCGTATAGAGACTGTGTCTGTTCCCCGAACTACCAAACACAAACCCCTCACTAAATCATTTAGAAAAAATTTGATTAATGTCAAACTTGAAAAAAAAAATAAAAAAAAAAATAAATTGAAGATCATATAAAGATAGGGCTACTAACATTAGATCTCTTTCAATCAAAGCACTAACTGTAAATGAAATTATTACAGATCATATTTTGGATGTGCTCTGTTTGACTGAAACCTGGCTTAAACTGGATGAATATATTATTATATCCCCAGGTTATTGTTATAAAAATGAGCCTCGTCTGAAGGGTCAAGGAGGAGGTGCTGCTACAATTTACAGTGACGCTTTGGTGTTACTCAGAGGACAGGATATAAGTTTAAGTCTTTTGAACTAATTATGCTTAATGTAACACCGTCAGATGTAAATATAAGATCTCTGTCGTCTTCCTTGCTACAGTATATAGATGACCCAGGCTTTATTCTGATTTCCTTGGTGAATTTGCAAAATTTCTATCAGATCTAGTAGTTACTGCAGATAGAGCTTTAATTGTTGGTGACTTCAACATTCACATAGATAATGAAAATGACACATCTGGATTAGCATTTATTAATATTCTCAACTCGCTTGGAGTCAGACAAAATGTGACAGGACCAACTCATCGCCATAATCATACGCTACATTTAATTCTGTCATATGGAGTTGATGTTGATACTATAGAAATTCTACTGCAGAGTGATGACATCTCAGATAATTTCCTCATCTCTTGTATGCTGCGATCAGCTAATGTTACTCAATCTACACCATACTATCATTCAGGTAGAACTATTCTTTTGACCACTAAAGATAGCTTCACTAATAATCTTCCAGATCTATCTCATACACTCAGTAAGTCCCAAAGTCTAGAAGAACTTGATGAAATAACAGAAAATATAAATACAGTCTTCTCTAGCACTCTTGATAGTGTCGCTCCCCTTCAATTAAAGAAAAATAAAGAAAAAAGCCCCACACCATGGTACAATGATCACACTCATGCTCTCAAGAGAGCAGCTCGGAAAATGGAGTGCAAGTGGAAGAATACAAAATTAGAGGTATTGTGCGGTGCATGGAAGGATAGTGTCTGTAGCTACAGACAGGCACAAAAAGCAGCCAGGTCAGCATATTTTAGCAAACTCATAAAAATGAACCACAACAATCCTAGGTGTTTATTCAGTACTGTGACTAAATTGGTTAGGTATAAAGCCTCAACTGAACCAGATATTCTGTCGCAGCACAATAGTAATGACTTCATGAATTTCTTTTCTGATAAAATTTAAATAATCAGAAATAAAATTGGAATTATGCAATCATCTGTCACAGTACCTCAGAAATCAGTTTCTTATAATTTTCCACACGTGAAACTTCAATCCTTCGCTGTCATAGGTCATGAAGAGCTAACAAATCTAACCGAAACATCAAAAGCCACAACATGTATGTTAGATCCAATACCAACAAAGCTCTTAAAAGAGGTATTCCCTGTAATCTCAGAACCTCTTCTTAATTTTATTAACTCTATCCTTTTATTACGCTATCCTTAGGACATGTCCCAAGAAACTTTCAAATGGCAGTTATCAAACCGCTTATTAAAAAGTCACAACTTGATCCTGGAGAATTGGCTAATTATAGACCGATTTCAAATCTCCCGTTTATGTTGAAAATACTGGAAAAGGTTGTGCCCTACCAATTATGTTAATTTCTACAGAGAAATAGTATATATGAACAATTTCAGTCAGAATTTAAGCCACACCACAGTACAGAGACTTCACTAATCAGAGTTACTAATGACTTGCTCTTATCATCTGATCGCGGCTGCATTTCACTTCTAGTGCTTTTAGATCTAAGTGCTGCCTTCGACACGATCACGATATTCTTTTGAATAGGCAAGAGAATTAGGTTGAAATCTGTGGACTTGCATTAGCATAGTTTAGGTCCTATTTAGCAGACCGCTACCACTTTGTCTGTGTAAACGAGGAACTGTTAAATCAACAAAAGTTAAGTATGGAGTGCCACAGGAATCAGTTTTAGGGCCTCTGCTTTTCTCCTTAAATATGCTTCCCCTGGGAGATGTTATCAGGAATCATGGGATAAGTTTCCACTGTCATGCTGACAATTCCCAATTTTTTATTTCTTCGAAACCAGACAAAATTTCACAATTCTCCAAGTTAGCAGAGCGTATCAATGAAATCAAAGATTGGATGGCCAGAAATGTCCTTCTACTCAATTCTGACAAAACAGAGGTTCAAGTTATTGGACCAAAAACCTCTAAAAATAGGTCGCTAAAATATAATTTGACTCTTGATGGATGTGCTGTTATATCGTCTTCAACAGCGAAGAACTTAGGTGTTATATTTGATACCAATATGTCATTTGAAAATCAAATTTCCAATGTTTGTAGAACAGCATTCTTCCACCTCAGAAATATTGCTAAATTACAACACATGCTCTCTGTTGCTGATGCCGAAAAACTAATTCATGCGTTCATGACCTCAAGACTAGATTATTGTAATGCATTACTGGGAAGATGTCCAGCAAGTTCAGTAAATAAACTTCAATTGGTTCAAAATGCAGCAGACAGAGTGCTGACTTGAACCAAGAAATATGATCATATTAGCCCAATTTTATCATCGTTACATTGGCTACCTGTTAAATTTCGTATTAATTTTAAAATTCTGTTAACCACATACAAAGCTTTGAATGGTCTAGCTCCACAGTACTTAAGTGACCTTCTACTACGCTATATTCCATCACGTTCATTACGATCGCAAAACTCTGGCCTGTTAATAGTTCCTAGAATATCAAAATCCACAAAAGGAGGTAGATCCTTTTCCTATTTGGCTCCTAAACTGTGGAATAGTCTCCCTAACACTGTTCGGTACACAGACACACTCACTAAGTTTAATTCTAAACTAAAGACTCATCTATTTAGCCAGGCATACACCTAATTTATTCTTCACCACACAATTAGGCTGCTTTAGTTAGGTCTGCCGGAACCTGAAACATTGGTCATGATCTATAACTCTGCAAAACATGTAATGGCATCTACGCTAATATTATTCTATTTGTTTCCATGTCTCAACCTCGGGACTCCTGTCTCAAGGTCACCAGAACTGGCCGGATCCAGCTCCATTGCTGCTTGGTATCGAACTTCACTGCTACGTGTCTCTGAGTGATGATGACAAAATGCAGCTGGTGCCAGCCATACATCACTTCAGTCTATTACGATGGACCTCAGAGGATGAACTGATGCCATCTCCAACCATCAGACCTGGTATACTTCATATGCCATTGCCTGAACCTTGGATTTAGGACAGATCTCACAGAAATTACTGTCCGGTTGAACTGCGAAGCACCTCACTGATCTCAGATGCATCACCTTGGTCTAATGATGGACTACACTCTTAAAATGGAATACACAGACTATCAATAAATTACCAATAAAAGCCTTCATCAGCCAACTAACAAAGGACAATGCATCTATATGAACTTCTGCAGTTAATCCAGGATGGACTTCAAAGACATTAGTAATTAATCTTACAGTTCTTACAAAATCTTTGTTTAAACACTGGCCCTTAACACTTACTTAGCTTAATAATTTTAAACCATGACTTGCACTGCACATAAATAAGTAATAATGGCATTATATTCATGTTGGTTAGCCAGAGGGGAACTGGCCCATACAGTGAGCCTGGTGTCTCCCAAGGTTATTTTTCTCCATTAACCAACATCTTATGGAGTTTTGTGTTCTTTGCCACAGTCGCCTTCGGCTTGCTCACTGGGTTTCTAAATACAATTATTATTTAATTAATTATTTTTGTACACACTTCATAATCGTATTTAATCAAACTATACAAGGATGACTCTAAGACTTTATATATATTACGGTTTCATTTTCTGTTAATGAATGATTTTCTGTAAAGCTGTTTTGAAACGATGTGTGTTGTGAAAGGCGCTATACAAATAAAAATGACTTGACTTGACTTTGTGTTCTGCAGAAGAAAGAAAGTCATCCACATCAGGGATGGCATGAGGGTGAGCAGTAGCGGATCCTGGCATAGGCGATATAGGCAGGCGCCTAGGGCGGCAATGCTCTATGGGGCGGCAAGACAGGGTAGGCTACCTGCATGGCCGCCCCTACCCCTGGCACACAAGAACACGATGGGAGAAAGGTGTCCCATATCGTGCCACCCCGGCCCCACCCCGCGCTCGCAAGATCACGATGGGAGAAAGGTGTCCCATATCGTGCCACCCTGGCCCTGCCCCGACCTCACAAGATCGCGATGGGAGAAAGGTGCCTCGACAGGTTACTCAGCCTTAAAGGCTCTATATGGTTTGGATTATGGATGTTCATAATATATTCTTCCATTATGAACAAACATAGGTTAACCATGATCAACAGTAGGCCTATAGGTAGGCTACACCATGACACAGGATCTTCTTAGTGGTCTTGCAATAATTAGTATCAATCAACCATGTGATTGCTGGGCAGATATGATGAAGTCATTCATGATTTTGCATAAATGAAAACTAGGAGGGGAGGGCAAAATGTTTAATTAGGAATTCAGTGTAATAGCACAGAGTAGCATCAATCTGTAAGAATTCTGCCATATACTTTATTTATTGACTATAATTTAGTTATGTAATGTACATACTGTATAATGTCCATGTTAATAGAATGTGCCATTTATATATATATATATATATATATATATATATATATATATATATATATATATATATATATATAGTTACTTCATTTCTATATTTATTGTCTGGTTATTTTTATTTAAAGGGACAGTTCACCCAAAAATGAAAGGGGACAGGGTGTCACGTCTGATCATGCCTAGGGCACCAAGTAAGCCAGAGCTGTTACTGAGGGTGAGTAAATTATGTGAGATTTTTGGGGTGAACTATTCCTTTAAGCAAGGGGGTATAGAGTTGAAACACTACCAAATTATGCAAGACCCTTAAACTTAGCCAAAGCCCCTACTACATATTTTCCAAAACAGCTTTTCAGATATTTCCAGAAGATGCAATCAATCCATAATTTGTGTTTTCTGGCAGACTGCAACAACAATCTCCTTAACACACTGACAGCACACATGTACACCTGGTTATGGTCACTCTGCCTTTACAATGTTGCAATTAAATTACCAGGGTTAAAGAAGTGGCGTTTTTACCACACATAGACTGAACTTCCAAATCCTACGTGCATCTTAACATCCAGGTCAAATTCATGTTATTGTTTGGGTTCAGTACCTACAGTACAATAAAGCATCCTGCATCCATATCCATGTCAAATCAGCAGCAGATGGTGAAGGCAGGACCTGCAGAGGGTGGAGGGTGCTGATTTTACTTCTAACTAAAACTTCACTAGGGTGATTAATCAACCACATGAGGATGTATGTTTTGAATTAAACATATAAAATATAAAAGTAACACAAGTCTCCTAAGCACAGTGTAACTTTACACCATATTCTTACAGTTTATTCATTATCCACTGTCCTGCAGTTCTGTAGGCTACTCTATTAAAAACATTTTAAACTAAACATTTCTAAACCTTCTTCTATAATTATGCATGATAATAATTAAAAATGGTGAAAAAGAATGCTACTTAAAGAATCTGGTCCATCTTTGCTTCATTAAAAACATTTTTGTTTCATTAAAAATATTTTCCAGCATTTAAAATAAGATAGGCCTTTCGATTGACCTTTTGATTTTTAATATTATGAGAAACATAAATTCAGTGAAGAGTGTCCACAAACAGACAGATAGATAGATAGATAGATAGATAGATAGATAGATAGATAGATAGATAGATAGATAGAAGATAGATACTTGTGTATTTAAAAGGAATCTACGTGACAAATGCAAATACAGTATAATCGCCTAGTAATACTAATCATAAAGAAATAATAAACAGCCCCACACAAAATTATATTCCCAAACAATGTTGATGATCAGAATTTTATGATCAAGCTTCATGTCAGTGTTTTATATGAATTTAACAGTCAATCCAAGTAGATTAGACTTTCCTTACCACCGGAGTGACCGGACTGCTGTTTACCACATGTTAACCCCAGCTGGCCGCCGTTCTCGCGATATTGGCGGCATTCCTGTGGGCACAATCTACATTCTCGCGAGATTTCGTCGTCTTCCATCGCTTGTTGAGACAGAGGGAGAGTCAGGGATACAAACTTGGGGGGGGAAGAGGGCGAGAATTGTCCGCGTTTCCCCTCAGCAAATCCGCCCTGACATCTGTTGATGGCATCGCTCCCAGACCCAAAACCAAACATGTCCAACCTCAAACCCGGCACCAAGAAGGATACCAAAATGCGGATCCGCGCCTTCCCCGTAAGTATAAACCGGGATGAGCGTGCCTCAGGCGGCCGCGGGGATTACTCGAGGGCCGGGGATCGGGCAGAGCAGCAGGCCGCTGTTGGTTTAGATGTTTTGAAACGGGCTGAGAGACTTGCAAAACCTTTGGAGAAGAAAGTGGTTATAATGAAGATAAAAAATAGTGTGCAGATGGTGAATATGTTGATATTTGGTTTCATTAATAGAGACAGGAGTGATTTGAGATTGGAACAGACAAATATTGAACATTCATAAACAGTGTGTGTATATGTTGAAAACTTAGTGATTCTTGCAGTCAGGTTTGCTTGATCATTGAACTATTGTACAGGAAGGGAAGATGCACTCCTTGTTCCTCACCTGCTTGTTTACTTTAAGTGTTTTGATCTGGTTGGTTTGTGTTTTGTTGTCACTTTGATGGTTAATGTTGTGTGATTTGTTGTCATACTGATGGCTAGAGTTGTGCAGTGTTGGGTGTAATGCATTACTAAGTAATTAATTACTGTAATTAAATTACTTCTTCATGATTTTTGGTGTGTAATAGTGCTCTGATAAAATAAATTAGGTCAGAATAACTGTCTAGTTCATGCAGATCTTTTCAGTTAACTGTGTGTGTGGATCAGAGGAGCTTTACCATGTGGATTTGTATAGGCCTACTGTTTTAATGAAGGTTTGGAAACTCCAGAGTATGGCACCTGTCAGCAAGTCAACATGACTCAACAAATGTTCTTGTTACTATAAGTTAAAATATTGTTATATATTATTATAAGATACTGGTCTCATTCAGATAAGCTCTGTTTTTCTTTTGGAACAGGATATGTCTCACCCTGTCAAAGGAATTCATCAGACATCTCACAGCTGCCTCAACTTCATTCTTGTAGTATTACCCTCTCAACACCCACAATGTGACCTAGATTCTCACCCGATACACCCCACATCAGTTCTCTTCTGTTTTGTTTTTAGGTGTAAATTCATCACATGGATAAATGGCCAATTCTGTGTTGTTATTGTCATTGTAAGTGTGGGGCTTATTCTCATTTTCAAGACAATAATTTAGTTCTGACCAAACCAGGTGACAAAAACGATGTATGTCTGTGATTGTTCTGATTGTCTGGCTTTGTTCAAACTCCAAAACTGGGCTCCTTAATACTGTTGCTGCAGATAAATACCTGTAATGTTGTAATCCATAGCTTGAGATTTGAGTTTAGTCTCTTTTCTGTGAAGTTTTGGACCCTGAAGCTGTTGGCCTTGCCCTTGAATGTTTTATTAAGCTCTCTGAAAAGTGCAAATTTAGTATCCACATTTGGACATCCACAACAAAATGATGTACTTCAGATGTTGAAAAAATGATACAGATAATAATATTAAAAAAAATAACGTCACACACAAGTGATCATCAATCGTTTGATTACAGCTTATTTTGCAGTTTAATCCAATTCAAAGTACTTGCATACCCATGATTTGTTACCAACTATCCGCGCTATCCATGGTTTTCTTTGCTACAACTTCCACAGTTGTAATGAAAAATTCTGTTACAGTTAACTGGGATAAATGTTAGTAAGGGTGTTGATGTGTAGATGTGTAAAGTCTTATAACTGCTGCTAGTGCTGAGCAGATGATTTCTCTTTCCCTCATTAGTGCTGTTCAGAATGTCTGCGTTGTCAAGACGTTTCACATGATGGTTGAACTGCTCCATGGTACTTTTAAATAGCAAATTCTCATGTAAAATTCAAATGGGTCGCATGCGCAACGATATCGATGGAAGCCCGAATTAATCGTGCATGTGAGCCGCTCTGCGTTGTCACAGAGCTCGCATTTTAAGGAGCACCCGGTTGACGTGCTCGCACTGGTCCTGTCACTGGTCTGGAGCTCGCGTTTCGCGGGAAGCCCGGTTGATGCACGCACATGGATAGCAGAGCGCAATTTGGCTTCAAAGACCCTGCACACATCCTTGTCCCACATGAAAAGCATATTTAGTGCTGATAAAGTGAAATGAGTGTTATAAGGTTGCTTCATCGCCTGACGGAAATGCGTTCGGACGTAGCTGACATGAGAGTGTTAAAATAAAGGTGCATTTAAAAAAAAAATGTCTATATCAATATATACGCGTTGTATCAATAACATTGGATCGTTGGTTATTGGATTGATGCATCGATCCAGATCGATGGATCGTTACACCCCTAACAGTTACAGCTGTCACAATTAACTAATCATGTAAAGTGTTAATTACAGCATTCCATTTAGGGATACTTAAAATTTAAATAACAGATTTTTTTTTTCATGGTGTTAGGAGGGCCAATGTGAAGTTGACCAATTTGGCACTGACATGATTTACTGCATATAAAACAGCAATAAAAGTCATTCAGAAGCTGGATGTAAAGCCTACATAAAGAATATGGCATGAAGATGACATGAACAGTTTTTCGTCCTTTAAAAGTGTCATGTAAATTATTTTGTACTACTGAAATCATACCAGACCGATGTAGATATTGTGATTATTGCTCGGACTCATCCAGCATGTAAACGATAGTCTTTCTAGTCTATGCCTGCACGGATAGTCTTTATTCGGTTAACCGTTCGACGCGCCTGTATTTGAATACCAAAATCACTATTCGGTTATTCTATACATGCAATAGAGCTCTGCGACACGAGCCGTTCCTTAGGGATTTGGGCCAGGTTCGGGTCAGTTTTACAAGTATTGGGCAAGTTAGGGGCTGTTCACACTAGGGATGTGCACGAGTAAACAAATTCTAGGCTGAAATGTTGTTGACCAATATTATTATAAACTTTCCTCAAGAAACTCGAGAATTAGAGAATAATACATAAGTAAAAAAAGAAAAAAAAAATTCAATGAATAAAACACTTTTTGCAGAAAATAAATATCAAATAAATATAAACACAGCCGAATTAAGGCGGAGCGCATCTTTTGGCTTTCATAATATTCTTTTGCATGCTTCATTTTGAGGTAAAACAAATTGCTTGTATTACGAGTAATTATCAGCGTGTGACAGTTTGCATATTATATTTTTCTGCTCTGTCTAGGCTTTTGTGAACCTACACCACAGATGTCGCTTCTGTTTTAATAACAAGCTCTTCTTTATTTTCTTGACTTGTTTGGGAGTCGTTCCGTTCTGTGGAGATGTTTTTCTTGGGGTTTTTCCTTGGTCAAAAATGATTGAGTAGCACGAGTAATCCCACTCCGTGCTCTCCTGTAAATATTGAGAATCCTGCTGGACTCGCGCACACTGGCGTGCTCCAAAGATAGCGCGTGCAACGCTATTTGCTCGGACGTCCACCGAAAATTATATAATTAAATTTATATTTTATTAGTAATTCTATATTTGATTTATAATTTTATATTTATATTTCTAATTAAGAATTTCAATCCTCCTGAATTAATTCCTCCTATTATGATTTTCCTCTTCTGAATTGCTCTAATCCGTGGGCTAGTCAGCACAGGTCTGTTCATCTCAAGACCTGTCTGTCTTTAGGCTTAATAGAGAGAGACAGACAGGTGAGAGCTTTCCAGTGCCCGTGTTTGTACCAATATAACTGTCTCCTGGCATGAGGCCAGATTTATGGGAGAGCAGGAGCTGTGACGTGCATAATAATTATCGTAAGCTCTGACTCAAAGCTCTGCTGAAGTGTAATGTTGTTTTGACATGCTGAATTACTCACAGCTGTTTAAAAATGTAATTCACACATGATTAGCTATCAGATGCCAGCTAGTCGATATGCTGAGTCATATCAAGCAGAGTTGGGCAGTATTCAGAATAGAGCCCGACAGATATGGGATTTTTGAGACCGATACCGACTTTAGAGAGGGAAAATTCACCAGTTACCGATATGGTGGCCGATATAGTTGATCTTTGAGCTGGAATGAAAACAGACTTTTTCTATGTGGATTTTGCACCGATTTTGCACCGATATGACTATGCAAAGGTATTCGGATGGCTGCTTTCTTAAACAAAATTTTTTATCAAAGAATATTTGACATTATTATTATACATTGTCAACAAATTCTGGAAATGAACACTGAGAAAATAAAGAATGAATAAAAATACAATAAATAGCTAAATAAACATGCAGACTATTTTAATACTGCCAGTCAATTATTGGCAGGTTGTAAAACAAGAAGCATTTACACCTGACAAGACAAGAGAAACAGCGGCAGCGGTGGTACAACGCATTCTGCTATAGAAGTTCAGGGGAAACTTTCAGCGGTGGAAAACCAGACTTTTAAATATTACATTTTATAAATGCAATGACTGGAATTGTTCGGTTGAAGGTGGTACCAAACTGTGAATCCTGAACAAAACAATTTGGTGAATACATGTTTACACACAAGCTTCCACTGAACTGACAAGCAATGAAAGTAGCTACATGGTTAGCTAGTTAGCTGTAAGCTCGTTGTCACGGGGAGTAAAAGATGGACCAGTATTACGTCTCACCAACTAGGTAACAACGTAGCGTGAAATCAACACTCAACAGACACAATCCACCACTGCACCATTGTCTGCTGAGCTGCAGAAAGGTGCTCTGATGTTCAATCTGCTACATTACTGACTGCACTGACAAACTATAGCTGGCTAACAGCAAACAGGCATGAGTGACCATCAGTTCAGTTCTGTAAACAATGGAGTCAGAGCGCGCTCTGCTGGACAAACTACGCTATGACACAAATTCTGAAGCATTGTTTTCTGCATTATATGTTCTGAAAAATAGTTTTCATATCGGTAAAATATACGTCGATACCGATATATCGGTGAAAGGCTAATATCGGCCGATATATCGGTCGGGCACTAATAGTATAACATGCACAAAAAGGCATGAGAAAACTGAGCTCATCAATTATAACATAATTCAGGAACATAGTGTTAGTCATGACAAAGGAGTTTAAATTCTTATAAACCATATTTAATATTTTCAGTTAATTTGACAGCCTGTCTGCAAAAAAACAAAACAACAGCCGCTCATGTTAATCTGTTTCACCTTGTGAACATAAATATACAAAAACACAATGTTCAGTCTTTGAAGTGTGGTCCTCTTGTATTTAAGAAATCTAAATTGACTTCTGCACTGCTGAACACAATTCATGTTCCTGTCACACAATGTTCAACAATCCGATGCTGCATATTTCAGTTGGCCAGGCTTAGTAAACTTTTAACTTTTGAAGTAAAATTTTATGCTTTTCATTTCATTCAAGCTGACTAAAACATCTCGCACAACTTTTTCGTGCTTGCTCAGTTGACTGAAGGGATAAAAAGCAGCCAATCGCAGTGTGAAATGGAAATATTGCGCAGTGTAGATGCATTTGGGAGTTGTAATTTTTATTTCGATTGCACTATACAACACTTTATGAGCTTCAATCTAGGGTTGGGAATCTTCAGGCACCTCACAATTCGATCCTATTCATCTACATTTTTTTCCTTATTGATTAATCTGTTGTGCAAAGGCAAAACACAGTAACTTCACATTTTGACCAAAATTGGGGAATTAGATGATTATTTGAACCCTAACATAAAAGAACCTCCTTAACTGTAATGCCTCAACGTTAGCTTCTATATTCGTTGACTGATTGGGTGATTTGTTTTTGTAGATGACCATGGATGAGAAGTATGTCAATAACATCTGGGATCTTCTGAAGAATGCCATCCAGGAGATCCAGAGGAAGAACAACAGTGGGCTGAGCTTCGAGGAGCTCTACAGGAATGCATACACCATGGTGCTGCACAAACATGGGGAGAAGCTCTACACAGGCCTAAAGGAGGTGGTCACAGAACATCTCATTAACAAAGTATGAGCTCTTCTCTCACTCCGGGATCTTGCTTTTAATACTCAGCTCCATGCAGTCTAGGTAGAGCTGATCTTAAAAGGACTGGATTAGGTAGTGGTCACGCTAGGCTTTGAGGATGTGAAAACACTTCAGACCCGGTAACACTGCAAACCGTGCAGCTTTACCGTTTGTGTTCTCATTTAAAGGACCATTCTGGATTCAATTCAATTTAATCTCTCAGTGGACTGCATTTGTGGCATAATGTTCATTACCACAAAGAAATTATTTTGACTCGTTCCTCGTTTATAAAAAAAAAATAAAATAAAAAAAATTGTGCCTACATTAAGACACTTACAGTGGAAGTGAATGGTGCCAGTTGATAAACGTTAAAATTAGGACTGTCGATTTAACACATTCAGTGCGATTTAATCTTATTAAAAATAAAACATACAAAATTAACGCAATTAATCATGTCCTCGGACTGGAATAAAGAATATCCCTACCATCGGAGCAATGCAAGCTTAAAGTACCACCTGTTTTCAGCAGGGGGCATTAAGTAAAACTGCTGCTGTGAAGGCAACACTCAGCTGTTTAAAGAATAAACCAAACTCAGGCTTGCTTGACACTAGCGACAGCACAAGATGAGAACGCGTTCTTGAGTTCAGACACAGCTGGATGGAGCGCAATTTCGAATGCAGGGATCTCAAGATGTGTTTTTCCAAGTTTCAAACTACGTTTAACTTGAGACAGCGACCTAAAAAACTTTGTGTTTATGATGCAAAGCAATTAATGTGAGACGCTCTGAAAGCGTCCATCTGACTCAGGTGTACATTGGCGCGTTCTTAGACAAGACCTTATAATAAATCTATCTCTAATCTAATCTATCGAATTTTATTGCAAAATGGATTACTGTGGACTGTAGGCAAATGAGAGTCTTATGTTCAATAATATGGAAATTAACAATATATTACCCTGTAAAGCCACTTTTTTGTATTGTCTATCAATGCTTTACTCGTCTGCCACAGTAATGAAATGCATTTTAATTAATAGAAATTTTTTTTATTACATATATTTGTAATTATTTAAATCTACTTAATCATGTATTGAATTATTGGTATTTTAGGGGCTTTCTCTGCAAATATATATGCAATTCAATTAATTAATAATTAGTCATGTACTGTTATTAATTTGAATTAAAAAATTGTATCGATTAACTGTCCAACCCACACTGTTTAAAAAATGTAGCCACAGGACGTAAACACTATTCATGTTAACATGATTTTAGTGTGATAAAAGTGCTTGCTTGCTTTTTTGTTTAAAGTTATATCTAATATTACACCTTCATTGTCCTGACAGTAGCCTAGTTTCCATCCACTTTTTGCGCTATTTTGTTGTCGACAAAGTGAAAATGCGTAAAAATTTTTTTGCAAAATTTGCTGTCTTCTGCCTGTTTCCATTCAAATGGCCTTTTATCGATAAAAATGGTGTGCGTGATGACGTCATGCCTAAAAAAACACTTTATCGCAAAAGAAATCTGCCCTTATACCGTTTCCATACAGAAATGTGTGTTTATCGCTAATTCGCCTCCCAGATGTCCCTAATTTTTTTCCTCAGAAGTTTTGGTAAAATGGGGAGAGTATTGAGAAAATTCATTGAAATTAGCCAGCTTACCGTCATTTTAATTTCACAAATAAATGCAATCAGAAGAGGAGGAATTGCAATCAAAAGGGAGCAGTTGCCCTTCTGATAGGACTGTAATATTGGTCCTGATAGCGCCTATGGCAGGTTGCCACCGGTTCTGACCCAAAAGTGAATCATCATGGCCCTGTTCAAGCTGGCAACCTGCACCAAGTAGTGGGGGAAACTTTCGGACTTAGAATAAGGACCATCCATCGATGTGTATACGCTGTGTGCACAGCTATTAAAGAAAAATTGATGTGGTGTAATATCAGGGTTTACATATATGATACATTCCTGATATTCAATATTATTTTGAACAATCATCTGATCTAAAGCATCGCCATCACAACTGCATTATGTCCTGAATATTTGTCCAGCAACTTTTAATGACCAACTGAACTTGACTTGACTGAAAATTTATTTTAGTATCATAATGCAATTTACATTTTCTGAAGAAGCTCAGCAAATGCCATCCGAGGTAAAGAGGGTTAGATTTAAAATATTTAAAAGTTTTAAAATGTTCAAAAGCTCGTTTTCTGAAAGTGAACTCAGCATTGGAAAAATAGTTCTGATAGTTTATAGTCTTGAAAAAAGTGCAGAACATTCTGAGAATGTAATTCAGCTGACTTTTTTTGTTTACAGAATAGGGTTAGGCTAATTTAAGTTTGTGAAAAGAAAAGGCAGTTATATAGGTCTAAAAATAAAAAATTTGTTTGGTAATTTATTTTTTTAATTTAATGCTTTATTCTTTGGTAATTTATTTAATTTAATACAGGGAATTTTGCCGGCATTTTTTCAAAAGTAAGCTAAACAATAATTTTATAGAATTGGGCTATATGTTAGTGTTCAAAAAGAGCACACTGAAGCTTTTCTCCTAGTATTGTGTATTTATTTTTAAGTTAAAACATTTTATTGTGGGCTAATTCCGTGACTGCTGTCTATTATTTTGAATGGTGTGGAAAAGCAACTTTAATAAATAAACGGATGTCTACTGCGATTAATCGCAAAGACTGGCCATTAATTTGTTCTCCGTGCACTTGACGATGTGCATGATACGAGATATTTGTGTTGGCACTCCTGGAAGTGTCATGTTTGCAGCATCGGATCTATATGCCGTTAAGATCAATCCATAATCACGTACAATAAATTGGCTTTCAAATATGTATACCTTGTCGTCATGATTAACACAGGCTAACAATTGGGGCAAACTCTGTCATGTGACACTAAATTTTTGTCAACACAAAACACTCGACAAAAAGTGTTTCCAAACCAGTTTTTCGCGCCATTTGATGTGACATCGAAAAATATTATGTCGACATTTGTTACATTTTAGCGATAATTAGCATTTCCATTAGCTTTATTTTGATGCACTAAAACTTTTTTCACTAAAAATCCTTGGATGGAAATGTAGGTAATGTAATGCAAGTAAACCCTGTAATTCCAGAAAGCAGTTTTATTCACACAAGCCTAACCAAATCCCTGAGAACATGTGAAGGGCACTGTCTCAGATCTTCACTGTGTAATATGTTAATGAGGGCTCTTGAGTTTTAATCTCTGGTACAATCTAGAGCTGCATGATTCTGGATAAATTGAGAATCACGATTTTTTTACTTAGAATAAAGATCACGATTCTCTCACGATTCTGAAGAAAAATGCTTATTTCAGTGATTTACAAAACCTGGACATAAGGGTATTAAACAAAGTAACATATAATTTACTAGAGGTCCTGACAAAATGTTCTCTGCTTCAACCTATGCAAAAATGCAATACATTTGTAAATCAAATATACAAAGTCCACAAGAGGGCGCAACGTATACATTATAAACCAAGGGTCTTCAACGGGGTCCACGGTGGTACCGCGGGGGGCCGCAAATTGTTGTTGGATCCACCATTGGCACAGTTCTGGAGATGGTGGCAAGTGGCTTGTCCCAGTGGAGTTGTTTTTAAGGTGATGTCACTGTGCACACAGGTGAATGAAACGCATGTGCTATTCCTGCAATAATTGCTTTGTTTTGTTTTTTTTACCTATCCTCAGGTACGAGAAGACGTGCTTCACTCGTTAAACAACAATTTCCTCCAGACGTTAAATCAAGCGTGGAATGATCACCAAACGGCCATGGTCATGATTAGAGATATCTTAATGTACATGGTAGGTTCTTCAATTTAACTTTTTGAGGAGTAGTAAATATTATATACATTATTGGGTTATATTGCATTACATTAGGAGCATTCACATGTATATTGTTGGTTTTTAAGAGTTCAGGGAGGATGGTGTATAATGCGTATACTAAAGTGAAGACATTAATATTGGGTGGCAAGATTAAAAGTGTCAAATTGTATATTGTTGGCTTTAGAGATTTCAGGAAGGAAAATATCTAAACGTAAACACTAAAAATGAATACCAAAATTTTAACAACTTGGTGCCTTCAAAACAAACCAAATAAAGCTTCTAAGGCCATTAAGATTTACTGAGACAGTCGTTTCAAAATTGCAACTATATATTAATGTTACAAAAGGCATGTCAAGATCTTTAAGGAGAAAGTAGATTTGGAAACTTTTCTTAACCAATTGCAGCTTTGAGATGCTTTTTTGAGACAAAAATATTTTTTCTTTTTTTTTATTGAAATTTCTGGGGCTTGTCTACTAAAGACAATTTATAATGAATAAAATTTCCTGAATAATGTATCTTTCTTTTTCTCTCTCTGTAGGACCGTGTGTATGTTCAGCAAAATAATGTGGATAATGTCTATAATCTCGGCTTGATCATCTTCAGAGATCAGGTGGTGCGGTACGGCTGCATCAGAGACCACCTCAGACAAACTCTTCTGGACATGATCGCTCGAGAACGCAGGGGAGAGGTGGTCGACAGGTCTGCGGCCGCGTCTGTCTGTCTTTTACAGTTTTACAATTTAAAACCTGTTAAAGGGGTCATGAAATTAGGAATGAAATTGTCCTTGATCTTGTCACATGTAAGAGTTCATTGTACTATAAAACATACTGTAAGTTTCAGTGCTCAAAACTTCCTCCTCACTGCAAAAAGAGCATTTATTGAAACCAAGCTGCCAAAACGACTCGTTGTGTACTTCCTCCACATTGTGATATTTGCATCTGACAGTCTCCACAACAACACATCAGTGACTACTTTACCGTATCACTTACGTAGCCCTGCACAATAGTGGTGAGCAGTGAGACGGCAAGGAGAGAGCAGGTCAGTCAAGAGCAGAGAGCATGTTTTACAAATAGATTATTGTTTTTGTGCAATTTATTTATTTTTTTTTTCTAATATTCTTAGTCAACCTCAAGGAACATAAAATGATTTTAAAAAGCCATTTCGTGACCCCTTTAATTAAATCAGCTACCAGCTCTTCTATCAGATGCACAACATTTTTTTCTTTTTTTATTGCAAATGCTTCACT
The DNA here is from genome assembly GCF_019703515.2 of Myxocyprinus asiaticus. Classification (NCBI taxonomy): domain Eukaryota; kingdom Metazoa; phylum Chordata; class Actinopteri; order Cypriniformes; family Catostomidae; genus Myxocyprinus; species Myxocyprinus asiaticus. The sequence continues at coordinate 49,411,526 of NC_059348.1, read as the reverse complement.
TTTATTTTACAAGTACAAATGAACTGCAGTAGGGGACTAGTGCATTTGATTGTGTGTTTTGTGGCAGGGGAGCTATCAGGAATGCCTGTCAGATGCTGATGGTTTTGGGGTTAGAAGGACGGTCCGTATATGAGGAGGATTTTGAAATCCCATTCTTAGACATGTCTGCTGAGTTCTTCCAGGTGGGTTCTGTCTGAGTCAAGTAATTTTTTTATTTGTATAGCGCTTTTACAACATGCAGCTGTAACAAGATTAAGGTTGGGAAAGGAGGAGGCGGGAACCAGCTGAACAATCAAAGTAATATTTTAATAGGAACTTAAAAAGACACAAAAACATAAACGCACAGATGGCAGCTGCATGTGGCTCTCTCTCTCCTGAACTGCCACATTCCACTGCACTTATCCCTCTCCTCGGCTAATTAGCCCGATTGCCGCCCTCCTCCTCGTCACAGCAGCTTTACAGAAAATGATACAATAACAGAAAATTGTAACAGAAGATACATACAAAATATAAACACTGCATCTTTTTATATTTTGCATATTTTGACCTGTTGTCATTTTCTGCAAATAAATGCTTTAAGGGACAATATTTGTATTTTCACTACTGTGCCAAGTTTTCTCCATTTGGAGATAATGGCTCTCACTGGGGTTCTTTGGAGTCCTAGAGCCTTTGAAATAGCTTTGTTACCCTTCCCAGACTGATGTATTTCAATCACCTTTTCTTTAGTTCCCCTCTGGCTAAAATATATGAATGTAATGCCAATATTAGTTATCAATGTGTAATACAAATTGTGGTTTAAAATTAGTAAACTGAGTAGATGTTGGTGGCCGATGTTTAAACTAAATGATTTTGTATGAACTGTAATATTAATGACAAAGTCTTGGAAGTCAATCCCGAATTGTGGAAGTGCACATAGATGTAACTGTAAAGCCCACTGGTAATATTAGGGCAATGTCGTCACGAACATGTTTTCTAGTTAATTTGCGGGAAACCGCACAATGCAGGGCAGCTCTGCTTGCTTCTCGTGTACCTAAATCCCTGATGTGTCCGTGTGTGTCTCGCAGCAGCTGCCACAGAAGATACACATTTTTTTTTTTTTTTATATTTGCTTGAGTGGCAGCCGCGTTGGTCTGCAGTCAGTCTGAAATCTTTAAATACCAACCAAAGAAAATGTAATTGAGCTATTCTTTAACTGCAAAAACATGGAGAATAATAATTTTGAGTCATAAACTTAACAGAATTGTCCTTCAAATGTGTCAGAGATGTAGGCCAAAAAAAAGACGTGCATAAGTTACCCGGTGGTTTACAATAAAAATTAAATAAAAACGTCATAACCAGCTAAATTCATCTCGTAATATGAAGTTTAGCTTCATACACAAACTCTGTCATCGAATAATACATTTATTTTATAGTCTAAAATTATAAACAAAACATTTTACTGCCCAAAATATCCTAATATTTTATTGTGCATGGTTGAATGTTGTGAATGGTGGACAAATGCTGTAAAAGATTGTATTTTAAGCAGCTCATCAATTCTTTGAAAATAGTCAATCAATAATAAATAGGTGCTGTTTATCTGTTTAGAGTTGCTGTCCACTTTAACTATAACACTTTTTTCCCCGACTATTTAACAAGTTACACAGTTAATTCATCAAGCTATTATGGACCAGTTCAAGCTGACAACACTGCGTGGACTACAGAAACCTACATGTTTAGATACATTACGCCTAAAAATACTTAATATCCAATATTAATACTATATTTATGTATTTTTATTTTGATATGCTGTTTTTAGTAAACTGTGAGAGACATGATGTGGGTGACTTAACTCAATGAAGTTCTTGATTTTACATTTTTAACCACAATGAAACTGCAATACGAGCACCGTCTTGGCTGCACAAACGCCACACAATTTTACCAGTTGCCAGGTCCCGTGTTGTGTGAAACTCCCTTGTTTAGTTTCTATTTCATTGGGTACCTCGGTAGTCGATGTTATACAGTAGTCGCTGTAGTAACATTCAAGTGTATTGTTTGACTGATGAGTGTGCCTGTGCACGTGTGTGTGTTTGCTTAAATGCAGTGAGACAACTCTGGCTACGTCTATGACTTCAGGGGCTAATACAGCTGCATGCAGACAGAGATGTGTTCATTAATTTCTGTTTTGTTATTTTTGTATTTATTTTTTATTTTTTTCAATGCATCACAAATGTCATGGACTCTGAAAAAAAATCCAGAGTCCCAAAGGCTCGAGTCTGAGTCAAGTCTGATTAAAAATGCAGCCGAGTCCGGGACAAGTCCAAGTCCATTAAAATTGGACTTCTGACTCGAACTTGAGCCGAGTCCAAACTTGAGTACCCCAACTCTACTAAAAGTACTAGAAAAGAAATGCAGCCGTGATCAGATGATAAGAGCAAGTAATTTGTAACTCTGATAAGTGCCATCTCTGTACTATGATAGGGTGGTCTGAGGACTGCAAAGCAGTGCAATTCAATTCACTTATTCTCAGCTGCAGTCTTGGCAGTTTATGAGTGCAACATCTAAGGTCTCTCGCTTTCTGTGTGTTAACGTCTGCGTAGATGGAGAGTCAGAAGTTTCTGGCGGAGAACAGCGCAAGCGTCTACATCAAGAAAGTGGAGGCTCGGATAAACGAAGAGATCGAGCGAGTTATGCACTGCCTGGATAAATCGACCGAGGAGCCCATCGTGAAGGTGGTGGAGAGAGAGCTCATCTCCAAACACATGAAGACCATCGTAGAGATGGAGAATTCAGGGCTGGTCCACATGCTGAAGAACGGCAAGACAGAGGGTGAGCAACACGGCTCTGTTCGAGCATTTCTTTTAGGGATTTCAATAAATATTGGTGACTGAATCAAGATGCACTGTATGTGGAACTTGGTCCATTGGTGTTCCATGGCTAAAACAACAGCTTAACCTATAGGGGTTTAGAACAATATGAGAGAGTAAATAATGACAGACCTTCCATTTTTTTTCCATAAAATTAACTGAAAATACATACAAAAATTCCCTTGAAAATATATGAAAACAATTAGATATTTGATTCTAACAAAAGAGGGAGCTAACACTTCTGTTAATCTGCCAAGTAGTCAGCTTCCAGCAGCACTGCCACCAAACATTTATTTGATCCAATTAAAGGCCAATGGTTAATACTGGTTTGCCGATTATATCAGACGCTATCCCTCCCTGTCTTGTTTTCACTTAATTTTTCTTTCTCCTCATTTTCAGACCTGGCGTGCATGTATAAGTTGTTTGGTCGGGTTCCGAACGGGCTAAAGACGATGTGCGAGTGTATGAGCTGGTATTTGAGAGAACAAGGCAAAGCACTGGTGTCTGAGGAGGGAGAGGGCAAGAACCCTGTCGACTACATCCAGGTACCCTTGGATTTCACCAAACGTAGCCACAGCTGATTAGAGCTTATAGTTGTAGATGTTTAATGGTGAAGACAATACTTTAGTATATCCTAAATAAATAAAGAAAATTATCTGCTAAAGTTTCAGGATTCAGACTAGTGACAATTTGTTAATATTAGGAGCATAAACTTTGTTGAGGTTGTTGTGGGCATTACAATGTTTTATTTTTTTATTATTTTTTTTTTTTCATTTGAACAACTCAGGGTTTGTTGGACTTGAAGTCGCGTTTCGATCGGTTCCTGCAGGAATCCTTCAACAACGACAGGCTCTTCAAACAGACAATCGCCGGAGACTTTGAGTATTTCCTCAATCTCAACTCCAGATCGCCCGAGTACCTCTCACTTTTTATTGATGACAAACTCAAGAAAGGAGTAAAGGGGGTAAAAGACCACTAATAGACCATTTTCAGCTCTAAATAATAAAACTCTGGTCCCTGCTTTAAAGTCTCAGTCTTTAAAGACTAGGCAAAATAATTTTTGTGCTTCATGATTATCTGTTTTTGGTTGCCTTCCCTTCTTTAGAAAAAACGATGGACTTTATTTCCCTTACATTTTGCTGTGCAGATGGTTCAAAATTAAAATAGAATGTTACAATTTATGCAGAGACATTGAAATGAACCAAAACACACAAATAGATCAGATTTCCCTGCCCTCTACTTTTGTAGCTGACAGAACAGGAGGTGGAGTCTATCCTGGATAAAGCCATGGTGCTGTTCCGGTTCATGCAGGAGAAAGACGTGTTTGAGCGTTACTACAAACAGCATCTGGCCAGAAGACTCCTCACCAACAAGAGCGTCTCAGACGACTCGGAGAAAAACATGATCTCCAAACTAAAGGTGGACATCACATCATGAAATACTCTCTTTCACTTCATTGCTCTTCATGTCTAATGTGATAGATACTCACACTCTCTCTCTCTCAGACGGAATGTGGTTGTCAGTTCACATCTAAACTAGAGGGGATGTTTAGAGACATGAGCATCTCTAATACCACTATGGACGAGTTCCGCAATCATCTGCAGACCTCACAGGTACACAAACACACACATATGCTTGTGAAAACCTCCCAAAGACTTTGATTTTTGTCTTAAGGACATATTTACATTAAGCCTGATTTTTGGGCACAACAACTGAAACTCGTTCACAGTATACATGATGCAAATTTTCTCGAAATGCGGACAGTCCTTGTCTGTGCGTATTGTCGGCGCATGCGCCTGCCATTGACTATGAAAAGTGTATCACAAAGCAGTTGTTGTGTGCATGCATCGAACGCATTCGTATTCACTTGCAGTCAAAAGAGTCGCCTATACTTTAAAAGGCTGAGTGCTCGACCGTGTGCCAGACGAGCCGGAACGTGGAAAAAAGAACTATACCCGAGCCTTTAGTGTTGAGTTAATGTGTGTGGTTGATTTTCCTCATGTTGCAGGTGTCTCTTTGTGGTGTTGATCTCACAGTGAGAGTTCTGACCACAGGTTATTGGCCCACGCAGTCGGCCACGCCCAAATGCAACATCCCGCCCTCTCCCCGCCATGCCTTTGAAGTCTTCAGAAGGTACGACTCAAAATCCATTAATTATAATCAAGCAAATGGGTGGGTGATAAAACCAAAATTCAGTAACACTTTAAAATAAGTTTACATTTGTTAACATTAGCTAGCGACATTAGTTAACATGAACTAAAAATGAGCTATAATTTACACCACTTATTAATCTTGGTTTATGTTAATAGCAACATATACTAATACTTTTTTAAATTATATAAGTTATATGTGCCAACATTAGTTAAATTATGAACTAACATAAATTAACAATGAACAATTAGATGGATTTTGTTCAGAAGAGGAGGAAGATATTAGGAATTTATTTTGGTATTGTCTTTATGTTGCTTCTTTTTGGTCCAGTATAGTGAAATGGCTCGCTGCATTTTATATTAAGTTCCCATTGAATCCGTATATGATAATTTGGGGTGATTATACACAAATTATTTTTTATTGAATTCCAATATTATTTTGTATGGAAAAGTATCGATCAGCCACAACTTTAAAAACACCTACCTAATATTGTATAGGTCCCCCTCGTGCCGCCAAAACAGCGCCAACCAATTGTACAGAGCAGTTATTTGAGTTACCGTAGACTTTGTCAGTTTGAACCAGTCTGGCCATTCTCTGTTGACCTCTCTCATCAAAAGGCATTTTTGTCCACAGAACTGCCGCTCACTGAATGTTTTTTGTTTCTGGCACCATTCAGAGTAAATTCTAGAGACTGTTGTGCTTGAAAATCCCAGGAGATCAGCAGTTACAGAAATACTCAAACCAGCCCATCTGGCACCAACAATCATCCATGCGATTATCTAATCAGCTAATCATGTGGCAGCAGTGCATAAAATCATGCAGATATGGGTCAGGAGCTTCAGTTAATGTTCACATCAACCATCGGAATGGGGAAAAAATGTGATATCAGTGATTTGGACCATGGCATTATTGTTGGTGCCAGATGGGCTAGTTTGAGTATTTCTGTATTTAACAGAGAATGGCCAGACTGGTTCGAACCGACAAAGTCTACGAAAAATCAGATAACTGCTCTGTACAATTGTGGTTAGGGGTTGGTTCTCTTTTGGCGGCACGAGGGGGACCTAAAAAAATAGTAGGCAGGTGGTTTTAACATTGTGGCTGATTGGTGTATATTTTCAAAACTATTCATAATAAAGATTTAAGTCTACTTGCATTTAAAATGTATTTGAAGTACTATTACATGTTAGAGAAAATGACAAAAGTTTAAACTGGTAGGAAGAAAATTGGTGAGCTTTTTTGAAGATTGATTGAGATTAAGGTTTTTCATTGTACTGTTATATATTCAAATGACTTATTTTGGAAGAAAGAAAAGCTGTATGAATAGTGGTCTAATTATACTGTTTAGATTATGGAATGTGTGTGTGTGAGAGAGAGGTTTTTTATGTTGGGTCTTATTTTTTTTCTTGTCTTACAATAATTTTTTGTGATACTGATTATTATATATAACATTTTTCGTGTATGTGCTATTAATAATAATAAAATTTTTTTTTTTTAAAATGACCATTTACTAGGATTAATAAATACAGAAAAATAACATTGTTCATTGGTAGTTCATGATATCTAATACATTTACTAATGTTAAAAAATGTAACCTTATTATAAAGTGCTACCCAAAATTCTATATTACATTATGAGTCATTTTACATCACGGTAACGATATACAGTATATTACAATATAAAAATAAAAAAAGTGTAACCATGTGATATGGGTGGGCGACATAAGCCAAAAATTATATATCTTAAAATTTTTGGTCGATAACTAAATATATGACACTATAGCCTACACATTATGATGGAAAGTGATTCAAAAACTTCTGGGGGCGTAAATCCTTTTTGATTTAAACAACATCCAAAGTAGCCTAATAATGTTTGTCAGATGTGTGTCAGATGTTATTATTTGTTGCTTGATTTCACATGAGTTCAGCTCTATGCAGGTTTTATTTGGCTAAGCACAGTGGCAGGCAGCTCACACTCCAGCACCACATGGGATCTGCAGACCTCAACGCCACCTTCTATGGCCCAATTAAGAAGGTACAGACACCTGCACATTTACTGCTGGAAACTAGTGTCCATAGGAGGCACGCTGTGATAAAGCGACTAGTGATAGATCTCTTCTTTTTTAATTTGGGATTTTGGCCTAACTAGCCTTGACCACGACAGGAGGTGCACAGAACATTTTGTGTCACTTGGTTTCTACATCTGTACTGGTTAACTCCACCCACAATGAGATCTCATATGTCCTAAATGCTCCCCCGCATATATATTCAACATCAAGTAAATGATTGACCGTAATGTTGTCGATTCACGCAGTAATAAAACACTTGTTGCTGTACGTGTGCAACTTAAAAAAATAAGTTGAGCTTAATTGACTCTTAAATCTCTCTCACTCTGTAGGAGGATGGGTCAGATGTGGGTGTGGGCGGGGCTTTGCTAACAGGCTCAAACACACGGAAGCACATTCTTCAGGTGTCCACTTTCCAGATGACCATCCTCATGCTCTTCAACAACAGAGACAAGTTCACCTTTGAGGTACAGCTCCCCACCCACCTGTTCAGAAACCTTCAGACTGCAGTGTTGTTATTTTCTCATATCGATTTTGTTGACCTTTGACCCTTCAGGAGATCCAGCAGGAGACTGATATCCCTGAACGTGAATTGGTCCGGGCTCTGCAGTCTCTCGCCTGCGGGAAACCCACCCAGCGAGTTCTCACGAAAGAGCCCAAGAGTAAAGAGATCGAAAATGGCCATGTGTTTACAGTCAATGACCAGTTTACCTCCAAACTGCACAGAGTCAAAATACAAACAGGTAACATGCTAAATGCAACAGCCATAAGGTGGTGCTGTTGAGTCAGAATGTAGGAACCGTGGAGGAGTGACTGAATTTGCTTTAGAGATGACTGGTGATAAAAAAGGAAAGTTTAGATAAAAAGATCATACTGAATCATGTGAGGGTTGATGCGCAATCAGCTGGTCATTCTTGAAAAAATAAACCTCAACATAAAGTATATTTTGCAATAATGACTACATTTTTCCTGCCAAGATTTTTGAGTTGAAATTATTATGTGAGAAGAGACCACAGAAAAATACAAGAGACCATCTGATGAAACTAGTACAGCTATGTCTGAAATCAGTTGACAACAGTCAATTATGCAGTTTAGCAATCATCATACATAGAGTATATGACTGCAGAATGCCACACTTGATCAGTATCAAGTATTTTAAAGGGCTGTTTAAAAAGCTGAGAAATTGTACCTGTATTTTCATGTCTCAAGTGAATGATCTCTCATGGAATTTGAAATTCACAAGCTTAACAAATGTGTCTGTCTCTTACAGTTGCTGCTAAACAAGGCGAGTCAGACCCAGAGCGAAAAGAGACACGGCAGAAAGTGGACGACGACAGGAAGCATGAAATCGAGGCTGCCATTGTACGCATTATGAAGTCACGGAAGAAGATGCAGCACAATGTACTGGTAGCAGAGGTGAGTGTGTGTTTTCTTGGATGTTTTATCATTCCTGTGAATTCTTAAAACAATGACGATGCCTATCTGCTCATTTCTAATTATCTGATTGGTTGTCTCCTGTCAGGTGACCCAACAGCTGAGGGCACGGTTCCTGCCGAGCCCTGTGGTAATTAAAAAACGCATTGAAGGACTTATAGAAAGAGAATATTTGGCTCGGACGCCAGAGGATCGTAAAGTCTACACATACGTTGCATAGTGGATCACCTCTCTGAACAAGGAGACGAACGTAAGAAAAGGAAAAATAAAAGATTCTGGACTGCTTATTGCATGGACTGGGAAGTTCCTTTTTAAAAAAAAAACAACCAAAAAACCAAAAAAAGATGAACTCTGGGTAGAGGACATTATTATTAAAAGCAAACCAAGAAATCATAAACCATACAATCTGAAAATAATCAGGAAATAAAATGAATCCATTATGTGTTGTAGATAATTTTTAATTAGACCACTCCCACTGTTATGAGAATCTCCGCTATGAATGGATCCAGCTTCAATCTCTTCACCGTTTTACCCTCCTAGAGATCAATGGAAAAGAATCCCTTGGGAAAATGTGAATGCACTGCACATTGTTGTTGTTTTTTTTTTTTCTTTTTCAATACACTATAAAAGGCAGATTTATTAAAAACCCTAACAAAACCGTAAAAACATGGCTACAGAATTAAGACAAAAAAAATTTAAATAAAAAAATGTTGATATTGAGCCGTTTGCCACTTTCTTGATGCAATCATGAGTGCCTTGGTGAAGTCAAGGCATGGAGGCTGAACATGTCAATGTAATTTCATTCTTGGTTCATTAAACAAATACAAACGTTTCGCACTGTCCTAGGTGGATGTGGCATTCCGACTCTAGTGTAGTATGAAATGAAAGCAGCCAGATAACTTAGAATTAGAGGGTACATCACTATCTTCAATTTCCTGCTATTAAATATCTTAAATGCAATTTACTGTCAGGCTTGAATTATGTGTGGGTCTGGCCCAAACACAATTGGATTTTTTTTAAATGGGTAAAGCTGAAAAGGGGCACATCTGCACTGCAGATCCTGGTTTAGAAGGTTTTACAATGAGAGTCAGTGAACATCAACTCCCTGGTGAAATAAAAGTAAGGTAAAAAAAAAAATATATATATATATATATATATATATATATATATATATATATATAAATATATATATATATAATACTGTATATACCACAACATTAAAACCGTCTGCCTAATATCGTGTAGTTCCCCCTCGTGCCACAAAAACAGCTCTGACCCGTCGAGGCATGGACTCCACAAGATCTCTGATGGTGTCCTGTGGTATCTGGCACCAAGACATTAAGATCCTTTAAGTCCTGCAAGTTGCGAGGTGGGGCCTTCATGGATCGGACTTGTTGATCCAGCACATACCATAGATGTTCAATCGGATTGAGATCTGGGGTATTTGGAGGCCAAGTCAACACCTTGATCTCTTTGTCATGTTCCTCAAAACATTCCTGAACAATTTTTGCAGTGTGGCAGGGTGCATTATCCTGCTGAAAGAGGCCACTGCCATCAGGGAATACAGTTGCCATGAAGGGGTGCACGTGGTCTGCAACAACCTTTAGGTAGGTCGTACGTGTCAAAGTAACATCCACATGAATACCAGGACCCAAGGTTTCCCAGCAGAACATTGCCTAGAGCATCACACTGCCTCCACCGGCCTGCCTTCTTCTCATAGTGCATCCTACTGCCATCTCTTCCACAGGTAAACGACGCACATGCACCCGGCCATCCACATGATCTAAAAGAAAATGTGAATCATCAGACCAGGCCACCTTCTTCCATTGCTCCATGGTCCAGTTCTGACGCTTGCGTGCCCATTGTAGCCAGTGGACAGGGGTCAGCATGGGCACTCTGACTGGTCTGTGGCTATGCAGCCCCATACACAGCAAGCTGCAATGCACTGTGTGTTCTTACACCTTTCTAAGATGGCCAGCATTAAGTTTTTCAGCAATTTGTGCTACAGTAGCTCTTCTGTGGGATCGGACCAGACGGGCTACCTTTCGCTCCCCACGTGCATCAGTGAGCCTTGGGCACCCATGATCTGGTTCACCGGTTGTCCTTCCTTGGACCACTTTTGGTAGGTACTAACCACTGCACACCGGGATCACCCCACAAAACCTGCCGTTATGGAGATGCTCTGACCCAGTCATCTAGCCATCACAATTTGGCCCTCGTCAAAGTCGCTCAGATCATTACGCTTGCCCATTTTTCCTGCTTCCAACACATGAAATTCAAGAACTGACTGTTCAATTGCTGCCTAATATATCCCACCTCTTGACAGGTGCCATTGTAACGATATAATCAATATTATTCACCTGTCAGTGGTTTTAATGTTGTGGCAGATCAGTGGAGTGTTGCAGTGATGGTTGTCCTTCTGCAAGTTTCTCCCATCTCCACACATGATCTCTGGAGCTCAACCAGAGTGACCATCGGGTTCTTGGTCACCTCTCTTACCAAGGCCCTTCTCCTCCGATTGCTCAATTTGGCCAGGCGGCCAGCTCTAGGAAGAGTCCTGGTTGTTCCAAACTCCTTCCATTTAAGAATTATGGAGGCCACTTTGCTCTTGGTAACCTTCAATGCAGCCAAAATTTTTTTTAGCCTTCCCCAAATCTGTGCCTCGACACAATCATGTCTCTGAGCTCTGGAGGCAGTTCCTTTGACCACTGCATTTTAAGCTGTGAGACCTTATATAGACGGGTGTGTGCCTTTCCAAATCATGTCCAGTCAACTTGATTTGCCACAAGAGACTCCAATCAAAGTGTAGAAACATCTCAAAGATGATCCAGAGAAATAGGATGCACCTGAGCTAAATTTCAAGTGTCATAGCAAAGGTCTGAATACTTATGTCAATGTGATATTTCATTTTTTTTTTCTCTACCCTTTTTCTTCCCAATTTGGCATGCCCAATTCCTAATGCACTCTAAGTCCTCGTGATGACATAGTGACACCTCAGTCCTGGTGGCGGAGGACGTATCTCATTTGCCTCCGCGTCTGAGACCGTCAATCCGCGCATGTTATCATGTGGCTTGTTGAGCGTTACCGCAGAGATGTAGCGCGTGTGGAGGCTTCACGCTATTCCCCACAACTCACAACTGTAGTGTAGACTGATGTGAAAAAAATAAATAAAGCATTTTAGCATAAGACTACAACATAACAAAATGTGAAAAAATTAAGGGGTCTGAATACTTTCTGAATGCACTGTGTATATATATATATATAGATATATATGCATATATATACACACACACACACTGGCGGCCAAAAGTTTGGAATAATGTACAGAGTTTTAGAAGGAAATTGGCTTTTTAATTCACCAAAGTGGCATTCAACTGATCACAAAGTATAGTCAGGACATTACTGATGTAAAAAACAGCACCATCACTTTTTGAAAAAATTCATTTTTGATCAAATCTAGACAGGCCCCATTTCCAGAAGCCATCACTCCAACACCTTATCCTTGAGTAATCATGCTAAATTGCTAATTTGGTACTAGAAAATCACTTGCCATTATATCAAACACGGCTGAAAGCTATTTGGTTCGTTAAATGAAGCTTAACATTGTCTTTGTGTTTGTTTTTGAGTTGCCACAGTATGCAATAGACTGGCATGTCTTAAGGTCAATATTAGGTCAAAATGGCAAAAAAGAAACAGCTTTCTCTAGAAACTCATCAGTCAGTCATTGTTTTGAGGAATGAAGGCTTGAAATTGCCAAAAAACTGAAGATTTCGTACAAATGTGTACACTACAGTCTTCAAAGACAAAGGACAGAAAACGGACAGAAAGAGATGTGGAAGGCCAGATGTACAACTAAACAAGAGGATAAGTACATCAGAGTCTCTAGTTTGAGAAATAGATGCCTCACATGTCCTCAGCTGACAGCTTCATTGAATTCTATCCGCTCAACACCAGTTTCATGTACAACAGTAAAGACAAGACTCAGGGGTGCAGGCCTTATGGGAAGAATTGCAAAGAAAAAGCCACTTTTGAAACAGAAAATCAAAAAGAAAAGGTTAGAGTGGGCAAAGAAACACAGACATTGGACAACAGATAATTGGAAAAGAGTATTATGGATCTTAACCCCATTGAGCTTTTGTGGGATCTGTTAGACTGCAAGGGACGTGAGAAGTGCCCGACAAGACGGCCACATCTATGGCAAGTGCTACAGGAAGCATGGAGTGAAATGTCACCTGAGTATCTGGACAAACTGACAGCTAGAATGCCAAGGATCTGCAAAGCTGTCATTACTGCACATGAAGGATTTTTTGATGAGAACTCTTTGAAGTAGTTTAAGAAATTCTGAACAAAAAAAAATTTCTTCAAATTATAATAGTCATTTTTCATGTTATTATTGTCCTGACTATACATTGTGATCAGTTGAATGGCACTTTGGTGAATAAAAGTACCAATTTCTTTCCATAAGAGCAAAATCTGTACATTATTCCGAACTTTTGGGTGCCAGTGTATATGTGTGTGTGTGTGTGTGTGTGTGTGTGTGTGTGTGTGTATATATATATATATATATATATATATATATATAATCTAATCTAATCTGATTGGACTCAAAATTTGATCCTGCTTTGGCATCTTAACTATTTTTGATGGTGGAGCAAAAATAAGCAAAATATTTGTCAATACTGGGTCTAAAATGCAATGTTAACCTTTTGTTTATAAAGAACTGTTGTATAAGAGCAATATTAAGCAAACATATCGGTAGTATTAGGCACCTGCCACCCTCTCTTCTAATTTTGCCTTTAAAAAAAACAAAAAAAAAAAAAACAATGGTGACTGAAAAATAATGCAGTCTAGAATGTTGTTCCTCAATGATTGGAAAACAAAGTGCTGTATTGATTTGTGTTGTGCAAGAAAATCGCAGAGCTGTCATTTATAATATTTCATATGGAGTTATTTTTCACACAGTTCAGTTTAAAGTGATGGAGGCTTTCCATTAAGCTAAATGATTGTGATAGTTCATTAATTCATATTTGAGCAGCAGACGTGCGACTAAACACCTGAGTATGAAAACATGTCGCCACAGGAGTGAACAGTACATGAGGGTGAACTTTAATCACACAGGCTTTGATCCACACGGGTGTTCTTATGATTTACTGAGAAAGAGAACTCTTATACACTCATCACTATGAACCTGTTTTCAGCATAATGCAACAAAGCATCTGCAGCCCATTATTAAAAACACCGTTACTGTACCATTCAGATGAGATGAACCAGAGGATATGCATGTATATCACATGCAAAGCTTGTTTTGGCACACTTGATGATAATTTATTTTGATGATGTGACCATCATAATGAGTCATACTGTGAGTGTGATGAATCATTTACCAGTGCAGGAAATTAAGGATTTATACCTGTTTCATCTTGGCACAGAGACTGCTACTTGTGGAAATGATGACATAAAATCATCGCAGGTGGATGCTGTTTATTATCAATTTAAAAATACTGTGTTTTAAGAGCAATACTACAAGAGATTGTTTGTAATTTTGTGTTGATTTCTTCATTTTTACATATAAGTGTATCCAGAGGGTTACAGTCAAAAGACCCAACAGAGGTTATATCACATCCTGTTACTCTACAGGAAGTTGCCTGTGTGAAAATGACTGGCTAGGGATGAAACACATTTTTTTTTTTTTTTTATTATTTATGATAATTTTGCCTTTATGGGACAGCCCAGTTGAAAATGACAGGAAAGTAAGATGAATGGAATCCGGAAATGATGCAGGCTGTATTCAAACCTGCTTCCCTTCTGAGAGCCTAATGGTTCAATGTGTCATACATGCGGGCCAACCACTACACCATAGCTCCAGCCAGCTCATTATTTATGCTGTAAAGGTTTTACTCTGTATGTTTTTGCAGGTACATGGTTAAGCACCTTAAAGGAACAGTTCGCCCAAAAATTTATTTCATCATTTACTCACTCTCATGCTATCCCAGATGTGTATGACTTTCTTTCGTCTGCAGAACACAAATAAAGTTTTTTTAGAAGAATATCTCAGCTCTGTAGGTCCATACATTGCAAGTGAATGGTGACCAAAACCATGAAGCTCTTAAAAGGACATAAAGGCAGCATAATAGTAATCCATACAACTCCAGCGGTTTAATCAATGTCTTCTGAAGTGATCTAATTGGTTTTGGGTGAAAACAGACAAAAATACAACACTTTTTTCACTATAAATCTAGACAGCAGTCTCTTGACGATCATGATTTCAAGCTCGATAACACTTCTTAGCACTATCTAGTGCTCTGCACATGGGTCAAACACTAGGAAGTGTTATCGAGCTTGAAATCATGATCGTGCCTAGAGACTGCAATGGCAAGATGTACAGTGAAAAAGGAGTTACATTTTGGTTTGTTCTCACCCAAAACTGATTAGATCGCTTCAGACGAAATTGAATAAACCACTGGAGTCTTATGGATTACTTTTATGCTGCCTTAATGTGCATTTTGGAGCTTCAAAGTTTTGGTCACCATTCACTTGCATTGTATGGACCTACAGAGCTGAGAAATTCTAAAAATCTTCGATTATGTTCAGCAGATGAAAGAAAGTCATACACATCTGGGATGGCATGTGGGTGAGTAAATGAAGAGAGAATTTCATTTTTGGGTGAACTATCCCTTCAAACCCTCCTGTAGTTAGTTGTTACAGAGAAATAGAAAACTTTGATAACACTTTACAATAAGGATCCATCTGTTGTCATGAACAGAAAATTGACAATACTTTTACACCATTTATTAATATTGGTTAATGTTAATTTCAGCATATAATAATACATTTTTTAAATTAAAAGTTGAATTTGTTAACATTGGTTAATGCAAATAACACGAATTAACAAATAATGAACAATTGTATTTTTATAAACTAACATTAGAACTAAACTAACCAAGATTAATAAATGCTGTTAAAAATTTAGTTTATTGTTAGGTATCAAGGTATTATGTATCAAGAACTAACTATTACCTAATGTTAACAAATGGAACCTTATTGCAAAGTGCTTTCACATGGTGGCTGTATAGCTCTCTGTCACATAACATGAGAGTGTTATCATTTATTTATAAAAGGGCTAGTTCACCCAAAAATGAAAATTCTGCCATCATTTATCATCTTCATGTTGTTCCGAAACCGTATGACTTTCTTTCTTCCGCGGAACACAAAAGGAGGCAGAATGTTAGGCAATTCACCCTAAGTCACTATTCATTTTCATTGTATGGAAGAAAGATGCTATGAAAGTGACTGAGACTAACATTATGCCAAACATCTCCTTCTGTGTTCCACAGAAGAAAAAAAGTGATGTGTGTTTGAAACAGCATGAGGGTGAGTAAATAATGACAGAATTTTCATTTGTGGGTGAACTATCCCTTTAATACTTTAAATATCTTCATGTTTTCTCCAACCGTACGGCACCTTCCAACGTATTAATCAGTGTCAGCGTGAATGCCTCTTTAGACATGTGTCCTCACTCTGTTGGTTTGACAGCCATTGCCAAAGTCTCCAAGCGACCCATGAACACTTTGACTTCCTGTCGAGAGCTGTGTGTCCATGCGAGAGGCAAGTGAGCGGGAACCGGCCTCCGATCTAAAACAAACGATTCAACAATTCTAAGACTTAGTAGTACTGTAGCTTCAATTCTCAGGTCAGATTTTAAAGGGGTTATGACATGAGGAATTTTTTTTTTCTTTTTTTTTACATATAAGAGGTCATTATACTATAAAAACATACTGTATGTTTCAGAACTCAGAATTTCCTCACTGCAAAAAGAGCATTTGTTGAAACCAATCTGCCAAAATGACTAGTTGTTTACTTCCTCCACATTGTGATGTCACACTGTGGTAGATATTTGCATCTGACCGTCTCCGCAACACATCAATGCCTACTTTACCTTATCACTTCCGTAGCCCCTCCCAGCAGTGTTGAGCAATAAGATGGCAAGGAGAGAGCAGGTCAGTCAAGAGCAGAGAGCCAATCAGAACAGTGGGTGTTTACTGTCATGTCTTAAAGGAGAAGCAGCATCAAAACCGAGTGTTTCTGACAGAGGGTCAGAATGAGGGTGGAAAGTGATCAAGTTTAACAAATATATGACAGTTTTTTTTTTGTGCAAAAAACTTTAATATTATAAGTGAACCTCAAGGAAGATTTTAAATTTAAAAAAAGGCATGTCATGACCCCTTGCTTAATAATGACGGAGCACACAAACCCCAAAGGTGTAATAATATTCAAGGGACATAGTTTACAAAATTCTGAGTCAATATTAAATATACATTAAATGTTGAACTGTTTCTCATACTGTTCAAAACAAAAACAGGATTTACTTAAGCATTCGGTCACATGACAACTTCTCTGTCCGTTATTATCCAACATAAATAGCTATGTTCAGAATGGAGTACTATCGTTCTGCTTACTGCATACTGTGTAGTCTATACTGTCTCCTATTTTCTTTAAATAGTATGTGAAACAGTATGCAATAAAAATAAAATAAAAAAGTACTAGTAATATGGTAGTATGCAACTCCAAACAGCCATACACACTCGTACACACCTTGGAAGAAAAGGCCACTGGGAAATGCATTGGCAGAGTGTGACACAGCGAGCCAGACAACTGTGTCGGCTCCCTGCTCCGCCGTACGCAGACGATCGCGCATCATCTGATGGAATTGAGGCATCGCCGTGGCAACAGCTGAGCACAACCAGACCCAGAGGTTATGAGTGATGGGTTTGATAGACTAGCTTGTAAAACAGTGTAATGGGCTAGTTATTTGAGTTGATGATATAGCATATAGACTAAGGATTATGTTAACATAATTTACAGTCAATGTGCTTGATTTTGAGATTATGTTGCTTTAGAAATACTCTTATAATATGGTAAATAATACTACTACTAATAATTATTATTATAAACAAAAATATACAAAATATGTTGATCAATTAATATATATAAAAAATTTAATAATATATTTAATTGTACATAAAATAATTTATATATTTTAAATATATGATAAAATTATATATATATATATATATATATATATATATACACACACACACATTATATACTGTGTATATATATATATATATATATATATATATACACACACACACACATTATATATCTGTGTATATATATATATATATACATACACACACACACATTATATATTATATATATATATATATATATATATATATATATATATATATATATATATATATATATATAGATTGTGTAATGTTTATATATAATTTTATGTCAAAAAAATTCATATGTACCTAAATGTTTAAATAGAAATAAAATAAATAAATAAAACAAACCAACATAGGCCTAGGTCAACTCCCCAATAAAGTCTTGACAAAAACGGTATCACATATTTTGCTTTCTTGCTTTAGCTGAACTTAGGCTAAAACTGTATTTCTCAGGTTAGTCCACATAATTTGCATTTTTGTTATCGGTAAGTAACATGGACCCTTCTAAAACAAAAACTAAAATAAAATCTTAATATAAGAAAGAAAAAACATTTCACCTACACACTTTACTTTTAGTTGGCCATGGAAACAAATAATTAAAGGAGTATTCTGGGTTCAATACAAGGTAAGCTCAATAAACAGTATTTTTGGAATAATACTGACCACAGAAATTAATTTTGACTCGTCCCTCCATTTCTTTAAAAAAAGCAAAAATCTGGGTTACAGTGAGGCACTTACAATGGAAGTAAATGGGAGCCAGTTTGAACATTAAAATACTTTTTCAAAAGTATAGCATCAAGACATAAACAATACGTAAAGTTTATAGCCAATTTTACAACTTTGTTGCCATGACGATGTAATATCAACAAACTCTAAGACCTTAAATTACTTTAAAAATGTCAATTTAAACAACTTTAAATCTCAAATAATGCATGAGTTCTAACAGTAGAATCAATGTAAGTGCTTTTATAAAATTGTAAGCCTCAAGTTTCTGCCTTTAAACCCTCCAAAAATTGGCCCCATTCACTTCCATTGTAAGTGCCTTACTTTTTTTAAAGAAAAGGAAGGATGAATTGAAATAAATGTTTGTGGTAATCAACATTATGCCACAAATGCTGTTGATTGAGTTACCCTAACCTTGTACTGAACCCAGAACATTCCTTTAACTGAAATGATATAACTAAACAAATTCATTAAGCCAAATGGAGTCATAGTCACAACGGTAAATCAAGTTAAATATTAAAAGTTGTTGTAATTTTTGCTGGCTGACTTATAAAATGATCAATACCTGGTGTGTCAGCCCACCCAGGGTGCATCACAGAAAAATGAATTTTTGGAATGGCTTTTGCCCAAACTTCTGTCATTACCACCTGCTGCCTCTGTGGAGAAAACACAGACACTAATCAGTGTGCACATAACGAGTGTTTAGTAAAAAGGTCAGCATCAAATATTATTTAATGGAGACACCACTGTTGGTACTCTTGTGTCACTTGTTGCTTGGCAACAGCTGAGAGACAGGTAACCCCGCTTGGCTCAGTTTAATAGAAACCGCTGATGACTTTTCGTCCCTTTTCATAAATTAAACATCCTTTATCCATAATATTTTTCATAAATCTTTTTTGTAAAATAATTTGATTAGAAAGTGTCTGACAACACTTACAAAACGCACTGTAGCAGCACTGTGATTCAGTGATATGTATCGACATGGTACTTTGATATATACCTTTGTGCTGTTTGATTAACAAATTAATATACCATAGTCCTAAATGATACTGTGAGGTACTTTAAAGAATGCCATGGTATTATCACCATGGTAATGTCCAAAAATCAAGGGATTGCCAT
Organism: Myxocyprinus asiaticus; assembly: GCF_019703515.2. NCBI lineage: Eukaryota > Metazoa > Chordata > Actinopteri > Cypriniformes > Catostomidae > Myxocyprinus > Myxocyprinus asiaticus. The sequence continues at coordinate 49,392,180 of NC_059348.1, read as the reverse complement.
TGTTTTCCCATGGTATATTTTTCTGTGATAATACCATGGTACTTTTCTGTAAGATGAGGACATGCATTAAATAAAACTAATTAAAGAAATATTCTGGGTTCAATAAAAGTTAAGCTCAATTGACAGCATTTGTGGCATAATGTTAATTACCACAAAATTAATCTCAATTTGTCTTACCTTTTCTTTAATCCATCAATCGGTATACATTATTATACTCACAGTTTCAAAAATATAGCCACAAGATGAAAACATTAATCACTTGCTGACCTTTTTGGTGTAAAGTTACAGTTGAAGTCAGAAGTTTGCATACACCTTAGCCAAATACATTTAAACTCAGTTTTTCACAATTCCTGACATTTAATCATAGAAAACACTCCCTGTCTTAGGTCAGTTAGGATCACTATTTTAAGAATGTGAAATGTCAGAATAATAGTAGAGAGAATGATTTATTTCAGCTTTTATTTATTTCATCACATTCCCAGTGGGTCAAAAGTTAACATAAACTTTGTTAGTATTTGGTAGCATTGCCTTTAAATTGTTTGTACTTGGGTCAAAATGTTTTTAGTAGCCTTCCACAAGCTTCTCACATTAATTTGCTGGAATTTTGGCCCATTCCTCCAGACAGAACTGGTGTAACGGAGTCAGGTTTGTAGGCCTCCTTGCTCGCACATGCTTTTCAGTTCTGCCCACAAATTTTCTATCGGATTGAGGTCAGGGCTTTGTGATGGCCACTCCAAAACCTTGACTTTGTTGTCTTTAATCCATTTTGCCTCAACTTTGGAGGTATGCTTGGGGTCATTGTCCATATGAAAGACCCATGCGCAAGTGAGCTTTAACTTCCTGGCTGATTTCTTGAGATGTTGCTTCAATATATCCACATCATTTTCCTTCCTTATGATGCCATCTATTTTGTGAAGTGCACCAGTCCCTCCTGCAGCAAAGCACCCCCACAACATGATGCTGCCACCCCCATGCTGCATGGTTGGGATGGTGTTCTTCGGCTTGCAAGCCTCACCCTTTTTCCTCCAAACATAATGATGGTCATTATGGCCAAACAGTTCGATTGTTGTTTCATCAGACCAGAGGAAATTTCTCCAAAAAGTAAGATCTTTGTCCCCATGTGCATTTGCAAACTGTAGTCTGGCTTTTTTATGGCAGTTTTGGAGAAGTGGCTTCTTCCTTGCCAAGAAGCCTTTCAGGTTATGTTGATATAGGACTAATTTTACTGTAGATATAGATACTTGTCTACCTGTTTCCTCCAGCATCTTCACAAGGCCCTTTGCTGTTGTTCTGGGATTGATTTGCACTTTTTACACCAAACTACATTCATCTCTAGGAGACAGAATGCGTCTCCTTCCTGAGCAGTATGATGGCTGCGTGGTTCTGTGGCATTTATACTTGCATACTATTGTTTGTACAGATGAATGTGGTATGAGGTATGAGGTGTTTGGAAATTGCTCCCAAGTATGAACCAGACTTGTGGAGGTCCAATTTATTAATTTTTTTCTGAGATCTTTGCTGATTTGTTCTGATTTTCCCATGATGTCAAGCAAAGAGACACGGAGTTTGAAGGTAGGCCTTAAAATACATCCACAGGTACACCTCCAATTCAGTACACCTCCTATCAGAAGCTAACTGGCTAATTGCCTAAAGGCTTGACATCATTTTCTGGAATTTCCAAGTTTTTTAAAGGCACAGTTAACTTAGTGAATGAAAACTTCTGACCCACTGGATATGTGATATAGTCAATTAAAAGTGAATCAATCTGTCTGTAAACAATTGTCAGAAAAATTACTTGTGTCATGCACAAAGTAGATGTCCTAAACGACTTGCCAAAAATATAGTTTGCTAATATGAAATCTGTGGAGTGGTTAAGTGAGTTTTAATGACATCAACCTAAGTGTATGTAAACTTCTGATTTCAACTGTATATCCAATTTTACAACTTTGTTGCCATGATGAGGTTACGCATCCTAAAGCCCTAAAACAACTGTTAAAATGCAGACAACTTTACAGCTAAAATAATACATGAGTTTATAATACAAAAAATAAAAATAAATAATAATAATAAAACAGATTAATTAATTTGTGCTTTTTTTTTAATTATAACCTTCACATTTCTGCCTTTAAACCCACCACAAATTTGCACCATTCACATATGTTATGAGTGTCTCACTGTAACCTCTTTTTGTTTTTTTGTTTTTTTTGTTTTTTTTAAGAAAATGAGGGGCAAAATTATTTGTTATATTTTTATATTTTTTTATTTTTTTTATTTTTTGGAATAATCAAAAGTTTGTCACAAATGCTTTCGTCTGAAATGAATTTGTATTGAACTTGGAATATTCCTTAAATATAATTTCTTATTTATTATATTTATTTAAAGAAGAATTTACAGTATATACATTATATATATACAGTTGTGCTCAAAAGTTTGCATACCCTGGCAGAAATTGTGAAATTTTGGCATTGATTTTGAAAATATGACTGATCATGCAAAAAAACTGTCTTTTATTTAAGGATAGTGATCATATAAAGTCATTTATAATCACATAGTTGTTTGGCTACTTTTTAAATCATAATGATAACAGAAATCACCCAAATGGCCCTGATCGAAAGTTTACATACTCTTGAATGTTTGGCCTTGATACAGACACCAAGGATACACACACAGGTTTAAATGGCAATTAAAGGTTAATTTCCCACACCTGTGGCTTTTTAAATTGCAATTAGTGCCTGTGTATAAATAGCCAATGAGTTTGTTAGCTCTCATGTGGATGCACTGAGCAGGCAAGATACTGAGCCATGGGGAGCAGAAAAGAACTGTCAAAAGACCTGCATAACAAGGTAATGGAACTTTTTAAAGATGGAAAAGGATATAAAAAGATATCCAAAGCCTTGAAAATGCCAGTCAGTACTGTTCAATCACTTACTAAGAAGTGGAAAATTCTGGGATCTCTTGATACCAAGCCAAGGTCAGGTAGACCAAGAACGATTTCAACCACAACTGCCAGAAGAATTGTTGGGGATACAAAGAAAAACCCACAGGTAACCACAGGAGAAATACAGGCTGCTCTGGAAAAAGACGGTGTGGTTGTTTCAAGGAGCACAATACGATGATACTTGAACAAAAATGAGCTGCATGGTCGAGTTGCCAGAAAGAAGCCTTTACTGTGCCAATGCCACAAAAAAGCCCAGTTACAATATGCCCAACAACACTTTGACACGCTTCACAGCTTCTGACACACTGTAATTTGGAGTGACGAGACCAAAATAGAGCTTTATGGTTTGGTTATGGTGTGTTTGGAGAGGGGTCAACAAGGCCTAAAGTGAAAAGAATACCATCCCCACTGTGAAGCATGGTGGTGGCTCACTGATGTTTTGGGGGTGTGTGAGCTCTAAAGTCACGGGGAATATTGTGAAAATTGATGGCAAGATGAATGCAGCATGTTATTAGAAAATACTGGCGACAATTTGCATTCTTCTGCATGAAAGCTGCGTATGGGATGCTCTTGGACTTTCCAGGACGACAATGACACTAAGCACAAGGCCAAGTTGACCCTCCAGTGGTTACAGCAGAAAACGGTGAAGGTTCTGGAGTGGCTATCACAGTCTCCTGACCTTAATATCATCGAGCCACTCTGGGGACATCTCAAACGTGTGGTTCATGCAAGACGACCAAAGACTTTGCATGACCTGGAGGCATTTTGCCAAGACGAATGGGCAACTACACCACCTGCAAGAATTTGGGGCCTCATAGACAACTATTACAAAAGATTGCACGCTGTCATTGATGCTAAAGGGGGCAATACACAGTATTAAGAACTAAGGGTATCCAGACGTTTGAACAGGGGTCATTTCATTTTTTTCATGTTTTGTTTTATGATTGTGCCATTCTGTTATAATCTACAGTTGAATATGAATCCCATAAGAAATAAAAGAAATGTGTTTTGCCTGCTCACTCATGTTTTCTTTAAAAATGGTACATACACTACCGGTCAAAAGTTTTGAAACACTTGACTGAAATGTTTCTCATGCTCTTAAAAATCTTTTGATCTGAAGGCATATGCATTAGTTTTGTAGACAAAAATATAATTGTGGCACCATATTAATTTATTTCATTAAAAAACTAAAATGTAATTTAAAAAATAAATGTTTTTGAAATTGATGACTTTGACCAAATAATAAAGAAAAGCAGCCAATAAGTGCCCAACATAGATGGGAACTCCTTCAATACTGTTTAAAAAGCATCCCAGGGTGATACCTCAAGAAGTTGGTTGAGAAAATGTCAAGAGCACATGTCTGCAAATTCTAGGCAAAGGGTGACTACTTTGAAGATGCTAAAATATAACACAGTTTTGATTTATTTTGGATTTTGTTTAGTCACAACATAATTCCCATAGTTCCATTTATGTTATTCCATAAATGTGGAAAAAAAATTATAATAAAGAATGAGTAAGTGTTTCAAAACTTTTGTCCGGTAGTGTATATTACCAATTCTCCAAGGGTATGCAAACTTTTGAGCACAACTGTATATATACTGTATATATATAGATATAGACACACACTACCGGTCAAAAGTTTTGAAACACTTACTCATTCTTTATTATAATCTTTTTTCCACATTTATGGAATAACATAAATGGAACTATGGGAATTATGTTGTGACTAAACAAAATCCAAAATAAATCAAAACTGTGTTATATTTTAGCATCTTCAAAGTAGTCACCCTTTGCCTAGATTTTGCAGACATGTACTCTTGACATTTTCTCAACCAACTTCTTGCGGTATCACCCTGGGATGATTTTTAAACAGTATTGAAGGAGTTCCCATCTATGTTGGACACTTATTGGCTGCTTTTCTTTATTATTTGGTCCAAGTCATCAGTTTCAAAAACTTTATATATTAAATTTTAGTTTTATAATGAAATAAATTAATATGGTGGCACAATTATATTTGTGTCTACAAAACTAATTTCACACATTTAAGCATACGCCTTCAGATCAAAAGATTTTTAAGATCATGAGAAACATTTCATTGAAGTGTTTCAAAGGTTTTGACCAGTAGTGTGTGTGTATATATATATATATATATATATATATATATATATATATATATATATATATATATATATATATATATTTAATTGAAAAAAAAGTCTTATAATTATTTATTAAAATTGTAATGATATATTATTATTTATTATAAATTATAATAATTTTTAAATAATATGAGTTCAACAACTTTTACCATAGTGTATGCATACAATTGTACTTTACAAATGTACCTTAAAATTTTATATAACATGTCTTTGTTTTGCATTACAGCAATAAGACTGAGATTTTTTCATGTTAGCACAAAAATATAGTGTTCCTTCATTTTGAGGAATTAATTTAGTTTATGCAAAGCAAAATTTCTTATTTTTTCCTTTTGATTTTGGGGTGCAATATGACCAGACAATTTCATCACACTTCTGTGAGATTCACCCAAATACGTCTCTTACTATATGTATACCTTGTTATGTGCATAAACCATGGTACTGTCAAACTGAGCTCGCTCTGTTTGCAGGTCATCCGTGTCAAGTTTCTGTACCAGCATCCCCCCCGATGACACTGTGATCTACAGAAGACATGTTAACAATCACAGTCTGCAAAACACATTAAACTCCAAATGCCCTTCAAATCACAGTAGAGCATGACACATAGACCTCTTAGATCTGTATCCATAAATAATATTATTTGTGAAAATGTAAGTAATCCCTCTGTCAAAATAAAAAAAGTATTTCTGCATTTGATTGGATTCCATAAATGTTGTTTTTCACTCACAACTCTGGGGTCCCTACTCTTCTCCAACAACGGGATTAGACATTTAGTGAGAATATAAACACCTACAGAAAACAGAGAGAGATTTATTTAGTTTATCCTGTCATAGGGATGACTTTGCCCTGACAGACACATCCCTTTTCCGAGGTGAATGTTTTATGACATCATTAATAGGACATTAATGATATCTACATTGTTAATATCAAGGATGTATACTGTATATTCAGTATTTATTCAGTACAAACTTATATTTAACCCTTGCAAAATGTAATAATTTTTTTTTTTTTTTTTTTTTTACAATAGTAATATTGTAGTAACCATGACTAGTCATAATGTTTGTTTGTTTTTCAGAAACCATGGTTTTGATACAATTAACTATTCTCCAACTTGCATAGTGGAGTTTATGTGGGCAACCTGAGTTCGAATCTGACTCGAGTAATTTCCCGACCCATTTCTCATCTATTCTTGTCACCTAACTATAGTCCTTTTGATAAAAAGTGACAAAAGCCCAAAAATAAAATTAAAAAGATAGAAGAATAGGGGTGAAAGGAGGACAGATACAGTCCAGGAGGGGTTTACAAAACTAATCTCAAATAAAAAGTACTTTCTCACTCTATTACAAGGTATGTATTGTATTTCTCTGGTTGCGTCTTACTAAGAGTATTGGTCGCAAAGTTTTTCTCCAGTCCGTCTGAGTTCATTTCCCTCTGATTCACCATACATCCGGCATTATTGATCTGAGACAGTGTTTGAGAAAGAGAAGAGGATATTTCAACATATGACATGTAACCTGCTGCCTGCTCATATTTGCTCTAATATAGTGAGGAATGATGAGAATCTCCTAAAGGGGCTCTCTAATGCTCTTACCAAAACATTGAGAAAAGAATGCTCCTTCTTAAAGGCCTCTGCAAACTCCCACACATTCTTCGTCTCTGAGAGATCCAACACATGCACGTAAACCTCCTACAATAGATGCACATCACATACTGAGAACAATATGCGAGGCAGAAACCATCTATTAGCCTTTAAAAAAAAATTAATATATAATAGAACTGTTATTTATAATCTGACTGACTAAATTAGGCATAAATTATATCCTTATCATTTCTTTTCATCCAAAGTAAACCACTGAACTTATAAACGAACATCCAGAGTCGGATCATTTCTGCATGCATTCAGCAGCAACTGAGGACACTCACAGTATTTCCACTGGTTGCGACTATTTCTTCTCTGGCTCTGTTGGCTCGCTCTTTGTTTCGGCAAACCATGTGGACAATGCCACCTAGGATAAAAAGGGAAAAAAGGTGATTTGAACAAACCCCTAACACTAAGTTTTAAAACATGACAGTAAATCACAAAAAAGGTCAAAAACCGCTCTACTTGGCAATGGTCAAACTAGGCAAAGTTTACTCAATGCTGCCTCTGTACACAGTTATTTTTCCAAACCTGAGAACTGGACTAAAATTGCCAAATCTTACATTAGCTGTATTGCTAAATACTGCAAACTGAGAATAGTTTAGTGTAGTACCTAAACAACAGAGCATAAAATCAGTAAGAGGCTTAACTTCTTCAAGAACTGTTGAGAAAGCAGCAGTGTTAATGTTTAACAAAATAACAGCAAGCAACCAGCTACTTTATACAACAATTTGCCAATGACAACTATTCTAATGGTTTGACCTTAGACCTTTTATAATAAGATACTGTATATAAACTCACTGACCACTTTATTAGGTACACCTGTACACCAATATATTCATGCGATCATCTAATCAGCCAATCGTGTGACAGCAGTGCAATGCATAAAATCATGCAAATATGAGTCAGGAGCTTCTGTTTATGTTCACATCAACCATCAGAATGGGGAACAAATTTAATCTCTGTGATTTTGACCATGGCATGATTGTTGAAATGGTTTGAGTATTTCTGTAACTGCTAAACCCCTGGGATTTTCACACACAACAGTCTAAACAGAGTTTACACAGAATGATGCCAAAAACAAAAAATATCCAGTGGGGGCCTGGGTTGCTCAGCAAGTAAAGACACTTACTACCACACCTGGATTCACAAGTTCGAATCCAGGGCATGCTGAGTGACTCCAGTCAGGCTTCCTAAGCAAACAATTGGCCTGGTTGCTAGAGTGAGTTAACCTCCTTGTGGTCGGCAAAATGTGGTTCTCGCTCTCTGTGGGGCGTGTGGTGAGTTGTGCATGGATGCTGCGGAGAATAGCATAAAGCCTCCACACGTGCTAGGTCTCCGCGGTAATGCGCTCAACAAGCCACGTGATAAGATGCGCGGATTGACGGTCTCAGATGCGGAGGCAACTGAGAATCGTCCTCCGCCACCCGGATTGAGGTGAGTCACTATGCCACCACGAGGATTTAGAGCGCATTTGGAATTGGGCATTCCAAATTGGGGAGAAAAGGGGAGAAAGAAAAACATCCAGTGAGCGACAGTTCTGTGGGCAAAAACGGCTTGTTGATGAGAGAGGTCAACGGAGAATGGCCAGACTGGTTTGAACTGACAGAAAGGCTACGGTAACTCAGATAACCCCTCTGTACAACTGTAGTAAGCAGAATATCATCTCAGAATGCACAACATGTCAAACCTTGAGGCAGATGGGCTACTACAGCAGAAGACCATGTTGGGTTCCACTTTTGTCAGCCAAGAACAGAAAGCTGAGGCTGCAGTGAGCTTTCCATCTGCATGTCGCAGCTGAAATCAAGATTCATCAGACCAGGCGATGTTTTTCCAATCATCTACTGTCCAGTTTTGATGAGCCTGTGCCCACTGCAGCCTCAGTTTCCTGTTCTTAGCTGACAGTAATGGTACCCAGAGGGGTCTTCTGCTGCTGTAGCCCATCTGCCTCAATGTTCGACATGTTGAATGTTCAGAAATGCTTTTCTGCATAGCACTGTTGTAACGTGTGGTTATTTGGGTTACTATCACCTTCCTGTCAGCTTGGACCAGTCTGGCCATTCTAATCTGATCTCTGTCATTAACAAGCCGTTTTCACCCACAGAACTGCCGCTGACTAGATGTTTTTTGTTTTTGGCACCTGTGGGGATGGGGGCGTGGTCGTGTGTCTGTCTGCGGGAGAGGGAGAGCCGTAAGGCTCATCACCTGGGCTGTCATTATCATTAACACCTGTCTCTTGTTATAGTGATGGCAGAGGGAGACCTGAAAAGGCAGACAAAGCGCATCAGTCGACAGAAAGAGAGGGACCAGAAACTATTCCTGTGTGTGTGACAAGACTGCTTGACACATTTGTGTGTTTATTTGGCCACTGAGTGCCCTTTTGTTTGAGTTTTGTGAACAGCGCTGAAGATAAAAAACTCATGTTGACTGTTTCCGCTGCCTTCTGACTCCTCCATTTGCCCATAAAATATGAACGCTGTTACACTAGTGCCGAAACCCGGGATTTGGAGGATAACGTCATCATGAACCCTTCACCACTGGGTGAAGTAATCAAGTCCCTCGCCAACATCCAGCAGAACCAACATCAAGCCCTCATGGATTTATGCCTGGAGCAGGAACAGCATTTCCAACTCCTGCTCCAGGCCCAAGCAGAGGATTGGCAGGTGTTCCGGAGCCTGATCGCCAGAGAGGGGGATGCAGATGTGATCCCGGGGCCCACAACCCCTGTTACCCTCATTAAGATGGGGCCAAGCTATGATTCCGAGGTCTACCTCACCTTATTTGAAAAGACGGCCGAGGTGTGGAGATGGCCACTCGACAAATGGGCAGCCCGCCTGTTACCTTTGCTCTCTGGGGAAGCGCAGCTAGTGGCCCAGCAACTTCCTGCCACCAGCCTCCTCAACTAAGGAGACCTGAAGAAGGCGATCGTGTAACGGTTTGGCCGTAGTCCTGAGCAGAACTGCCAGCACTTCCGGACCCTGAAGTATGAGAAGCACGGCCGCCTGTCTGCCTTTGTGCAACAGCTCCGGGTTGCTTGTCGAAGAACTGCTGGCCATGGATATCATTGACCTGGTGACACTGGAGATGTTCATCTCTCAACTCCCTCGGGGGATGACCGAGTGGGTCTGGTGCCACCGCCTGGCATCGCTGGAAGAGGCCGTCCAGCTGGCAGAATATATATAACACTATATTGCCAAAAGTATTCGCTCATCTGCCTTTAGACGCATATGAATTTAAGTGACATCCCATTCTTAATCCATAGGGTTTAATATGACGTCGGCCCACCCTTTGCAGCTATAACAGCTTCAACTCTTCTGGGAAGGCTTTCCACAAGGTTTAGGAGTGTGTTTATGGGAATTTTTGACCATTCTTCCAGAAGCGCATTTGTGAGGTCAGACACTGATGTAGGACGAGAAGGCCTGGCTCGCAGTCTTCGCTCTAATTCATCCCAAAGGTGCTCTATCGGGTTGAGGTCAGGACTCTGTGCAGGCCAGTAAAGTTCTTCCACACCAAACTCGCTCATCCATGTCTTTATGGACCTTGCTTTGTGCACTGGTGCGCAGTCATGTTGGAACAGGAAGGGGCCATCCACAAACTGTTCCCACAAAGTTGGGAGCATGGAATTGTCCAAAATCTCTTGGTATGCTGAAGCATTCAGAGTTCCTTTCACTGGAACTAAGGGGCCAAGCCCAGCTCCTGAAAAACAACCCCATACCATAATCCCCCCTCCACCAAACTTCACAGTTGGCACAATGCAGTCAGACAAGTACCGTTCTCCTGGCAACCGACAAACCCAGACTCGTCCATCAGATTGCCAGATGGAGAAGCGTGATTCATCACTCCAGAGAACGCATATCCACTGCTCTAGAGTCCAGTGGCGGCGTGCTTTACACCACTGCATCCGACGCTTTGCATTGCACTTGGTGATGTATGGCTTGGATGCAGCTGATCGGCCATGGAAACCCATTCCATGAAGCTCTCTACGCACTGTTCTTGAGCTAATCTGAAGGCCACATGAACTTTGGAGGTCTGTAGCGATTGACTCTGCAGAAAGTTGGCGACCTCTGCGCACTATGCGTCTCAGCATCCGTTGACCCCGCTCTGTCATTTTACGTGGCCTACCACTTCGTGGCTGAGTTGCTGTCATTCCCAATCGCTTCCACTTTGTTATAATACCACTGACAGTTGACTGTGGAATATTTAGTAGCGAGGAAATTTCACGACTGGACTTGTTGCACAGGTGGCATCCTATCACAGTACCATGCTGGAATTCACTGAGCTCCTGAGAGTGGCCCATTCTTTCACAAATGTTTGTAGAAGCAGTCTGCATGCCTAGGTGCTTCATTTTATACACCTGTGGCCATGGAAGTGATTGGAACACCTGAATTCAATTATTTAGATGGGTGAGCGAATACTTTTGGCAATATAGTGTATATATATATATATATGTATGTATTAGGGCTGTCAAGATTAAACTATTTTATCGTGATTAATTGCATAATTTTGTAGTTAATCATGACTAATCGCAATATTTTTATAAACATGAGTGGACAATATATGCTTCATCCAGATGTATTTTTCAGTCATCCACACAAAACCTACCCCACCAACAGAGTTGAACAACAGAAAATGAACACAACACAACTCAATTATGTACAAAATATGGTAGCTGTAAGTGTATTATGACAGGATTTATTCATTTCTTTTTATGGAGTTTTGACAGATGTAAAAGGGGTACAAAACCATACTATTTGTTCCAATGTTGGATTAGAATAGAATGGCACCTTTGAAGGTCTCTGCGTTGTTCTGTCTTTTCTGAGTGCTGAACCAAAACCACTTATTGTTAATATACACTTTACAAATTGATTCCGTTATTAATTTTATCTGACTCCAATTTTATATTAATCTGACTCCAATTTAAATTGACCTCTAATTTAGATTATAGCTCTAATTAACTTCTGATCATTCTTTTAATTTGATCTTTTTAAGTTATTGATTACTCTGAATCATCTTAATTTTCATTTGTCCTTTCGATCAATACTTAAATGTCGCTTAGAGTCTCACACCGCCCGTTATTTCAATTATGAGGATCTCACATCACAAGTGAGCCAGTTCAGTTCATAGTCAGAGGTTGTAGGGTAATCTAAATATCATCTGATTTAGCTTCTCTCATAATCAGATGATACCATCGCTTAGACACATACACGCAACTTGCTATGACAGATGATAAGCAGTGACTGAAGTCTTACATGGATTCTCCTATCATTAAGCTTCAGTAATGGTATTATCCTGGTCTCATACTTGCGGTAACAAACAGCAACTTAACACAATCTACCGGTCACAAATGATTTCAGAAGAATTCAGAATAAATCAAATAATAACAATTTATTTGCCAAGTAGGATATAAAACATTGTTACAAGAATTCAATCAAATCTAATTTCACATATGATCAGAATAAACAAACATTATATAAGTCAGATAAACATACTTGGCAAATAGAACTACATATAGCGACAGTATGGGAGATCTGAATACAGACTCCCCGAGCTTCTTGCCAACTTACCTTAAATACCCAGACAGAATAAACATTGCATACCAAATGGTATTATCCTTTGAACAATGAGAATTTGGGGGTGAATGGGTTCTTGACTTCCTGGGGTTTAACCTTGTTAACATACAGGAGATCATTTAAATTGTAGGTCAAGGAGGGGGATAGACCTCCAGAATTATGCAGTATTTGACAGCCCTATGTTTCTTTGTTTTCATGGTATTTGTTTGTTAAATTTTCACATATACATCTTGTGTGTGTGTGTGTGCTGTGTGTGGACCTTGTGGGGGAGACAGGGGGGAGAGAGAACAGCTGGAGTTTGTGGGGGTAAGCTGGGTTTTTCACACAGTGATGCCTTTGTTTTCTCAGGTGTAGCTCATACTTGTGAGAGAGTTTGAGCATTGTTTTTCCCGGAAGTCTTTCGTTGTTCCATGTGGGCATGTGCTGGATTAAAGTTTTCTTGGCACCTAGCCTTACACCGACATAATCTTTCCAGGAGCACAGTGGAATTAAATAGCTCTGGTCATGTGACTATTTGCACCACTTATGCAAAAAAGTCTGCACTGTCATTTACAATTGACAACTCTGTGCAAAATTAATCAAAAATTCCTTTTAGCAGATTAAATGGGTTAATGACAGTGTAGATTTCCTGCAGGGTTCCACCAATGTCTCCAACTTATGCATTGGCTAGTGCACTATCAAACAGAGACACTGTGACAGAACCTTGGAGACAGCAGCAGGGTTTCCATTAGCCGGTAATCAGTACCACCGCTCCCTATACGCATATTACGCAGTCTGCATAGGGCACCAACTCCCTAGGGGGGCACCAGAAACTCCACCGGCTGCCTTTACTGGCATGTTATACATTATTCAATTACCCGGTAGTAGTCGTGGAACACAGATGATCGCCTGCTCATGCTCATACTTTCACTTTGCGCTCCCACTGCACCTCGTAATTTTCGTACCTCGTGCCTCGCAGTTCAAGGCAGGTGTTCAAATGGCAGCTGTCTTGCTGCTGCAATCATGTTATAAAGATTTGAGCTCTATCTGTGCTTTGCGGGCATTTTCTATTGCGGTGCTACATTGATAAAATGCTTGGCGCAGGTATCAGCATAATGTCTCCCACCGTCTGTTTTCCCGACGGTAAATGTATGTGATATTAGCGGCGTTTGTGCGAATTGACTCGCTTCTCATGAACTAGGCTACGGTTTTTCAAAGGGTCATATTACGAGTTAACGGCGTAAAACAATTTTTTGTGGCATTAAACAAATTTTGCATTAAAACGTTATTAACCTTCTGAGCTAAACTGTGAACTCTTAGTATGAATAAAACCAGCACTCCTAGTTGTCTGCCTCTTTAATGTCTGATTTTTTCTTTCTCAGTGCTGGGCAAACAGCAATGAGATGGCCAGATTTGTGACAATAAAAACATATCCGCATTTCACTTTGCCTCAAAACAAAGGCCTTTTTAATCTAAGCCAGACTGATAAATTTTTCGGTGGGTGGACGAAATGAAAAAGCTTTTATGCATCAACATGAATTCATCAACACATATAGCAGCCTGCACGAGGGTAGTACCTTTTTATTCGTTCAAATGGACCGACAATGAATTCTTGAAATCTTCAAGCAACACGAATTTACAAAAGTTCTCAAAACAATTGCTGCAGTCACAGCTGACTATTCTGATTGGCTGTTTTTACATGATTATGGAATTTTGGACGATAAGCTTCCAGAACTATCTCATAAGCTCTAAGAACAGAAGTTTTCAACACATCATAATTGAGGCTATCTTAAAAGAGCAATGCAGCACAAACCTCCTGGGCTTTTCCAACCAGTTTACATCGGAGTAAAAGTGGCCAAATCTCTTTAAACGATGGAACAACTGAATTTGGGAACTGACAGAACAGGAGCAGGAACAGGAGAAAAAGTGTTTGGAGCTAAAGGTTGAGGCACAAAAGCAGTATAGAGTATTCTTGGGGTTTGACTTCCAAGTCAAGCTCTTTAAGTCAGATCACCAGTTTAAGGTCCTCTGTATTCATACCCACAAGTGGATGAGGAACAACACTCACGTCTCCTTGCGACACCCTGACTGAAGCCTCTGCCACAGCCTTGTCTCAGACGCAGCAACCTCAACATCCCACAATTCTGGACTAGTTACTTCGACTTTAAGACACCAGACCCTAAAAATATCTCCTGCAACACTTCCAAAATTGTCTGCTGAATTGATGCTTTCGGAACAGGTAGGCTATGTCTTAAATTTAAGCTATCAGAATGAATTCAGAATTATTTAAAGCCTAAAGTGAAGGTGCTTTTTGGAAATCACCAATACTTAATTCCATAATTACAATACACTTTGTCCCCCCCAACACAAGCAAAAACCGCCAATCAGAGAACAAAAACCAATAATACTCACCAGTAAGGTATACTTATGAATCGAAGGGCCAAAAGGTGAAAACAAACAATAGGATGAGCCCCCATTTGTTACGTCCCGTAGGGGTAGGATGCAACAAAGTAAAGGGAGGTATGCTCCCCACACAACCGTCAGACCAAAAACCCAAGACAACAAGATCACAGATCCAATATTTGTTTTCATTTGAAGTAAGTAAAGTATTAAAGATGTAAAAATATACAGCAGGTATTTGGGCTTCAGGGTGACCCCTGTCAGCGGGATGTGACGGTCTAATAATTAGGCACAAACCTGTGATAATAGCCAGCCAGCCCCAGGAACTGTCTCACCTCCTTTTGGTCTTTTTGGTATCCAATATCCACGGGGATCTGCCAATATCCCTACGTTAAATCCAGTGTCGAATAAAAGCGAGCCACGCCTAACCGATCGAGCAGTTCATCAATCCGAGGCATCGGGTACGAATCAAATATAGACACCGCAATGACTTTTGTATAATCCACACAGAACCAGACTGCACCGTTGCTCTTTGGAACCAAAACCACCAGGCTGGCCCACTCACTTTGGGATTCTTCTATTACCCCCATATCCAGCATGACCTTTATATCTTCACAAACCACTTTTTTTTTGTGTTCGGGAAATCGGTAGAGGTGACTACGTACCACTACCCCTGGGGTCGTCTAGATATGGTACGCTCTCTACATGGATTTAGGAGGTTGAGGTGGTAAATCTGACATGCTCCTACTCTATCCATTTGTTTCACCCCATAATCGATTTCCCCAACTCGCCGTGTGACCTGAAAGGGTCCTTGCCACTTGGCAAGTAATTTAGAGCTCGATGTGAGGAGCAATACAAGGTCTTTATCTCCCGGTGTAAATTCCCGTAGACGAGTGCCCCTATTATACAGCCGGCTTTGATGTTCTTGAGCCTGGAGCAAATTCTCCTATGTTAGTTGCCCCAGTGTGTGGAATTTTGCTCTCAGGTCAAGAACATATTGAATTTCATTTTTGCTGTTTGAAGATCCCTCTTCCCAATTTTCCTGTAGGATGTCGAGCACGCCGCACGTTCGACACCTGTACAATAATTCAAATGGGAAGAACCCCGTGGAGGCTTGCGGGACCTCCCGTACTGCAAATAATAGGGCCTCGAGATAATTCTGAAGGGTGTCTCCGCAACATTTCACGCTAAAATGTTGCGCAGAGGCACTGTTCCGGATACCGCGTTGCATAGTCCACCAGAACCAATATAAAACGATGTCCGCGTGCCGTCCGCTCTAATGGCTTGATGAGGTCCATACCAAATTCTTCCGAGGGGACCTCGATTAATGGAAGGGGGCGCAATGGTGCTCATGGGTAGCTGGCAGATTCACCAGCTGACATTCACGGCATGCTGCACACCATCTGCGAACATCCACGCTTTTGCCTGACCAGTAGAAGCGGGCCATTAGACGGTTCAGTGTCTTTTCTTGCCCTAAGAGACCCACCATCAGATTATAATGAGCCGTCTGGAATAACATTTCCTGACGGCTCCACGGTATTAATAATTGGCTTGTATCTTCCTTTGTCTGAGTGTCCTGCGTCACTCGATACAACTGATCCTTGATAATTAAAAAAATACAGATAAGCGAGTGCAATGTCTGGCAGGAGGCGGTGACCAGCAATCACTTTCACTAGATCAAAGGCGTGCTGAAGGATCTCGTCTTGCGTCTGCTCCAGAGGGAAATTCCCTGCCAGGAATCCTCTAAGGGCTGGGGAAGCTGAGACTTCCCCCTCCCTTTCGTCCTCCTGATATGGAGCTGATGTAGCCAGCACTGGCACTGCCTCCCCAGCCAGGGAATCACACACCACACACCGAAACGTTTTGTTGCAGGACCCATCCACACACATTTTCCTTAATAAAGTTGTAAATGCCAGCCAATTTGTACCCAAGATTAGTGGATGGCAGAGGCAGGGACTAACCGCAGATTCGACACTATGTGTTTGTCCCGAAATTGAATAATGACAGTCACTAACGGGTAATCGTGTATATCCCCATGCACACACCTCACCTTCACCCAACTGCTTGTACCTAAAGCCTCGTTTTGAACCAAGCATTGGTAGATGGAGGTTTGGTTACAACTCGAATCCACCAAGGCTTGGACTGTTCCCCCCTTAATACTCACAGGTATCCGGTACACTCCTGCTCGTACGCACGGCCTGTGGCACGTCGGACACCTGGATCAATGTCTCCACCTCCATCGTGGGGCATCGATCCAGTAAATGCCAAGGTTCCCCCGCAGCTTCAGCAGACCGGCCCAGACTTCACACCCACACCTGCGTCAGCGGATTCACCAGCCTGTGGGGGAGAGCGGAGAGGGTTAGGGGAAACCAGCGGGTTGAATGTCCCACGGGTCCGGTGAACCAGTTTTGGGGTAGGAATACCCCATTTCCGAGGAATAAAAACAAGATGAGGGGAAGGAGAGGGGGAGGGAGGAGAGAGAGAGGGAGAGAGAGAGAGAAAGAAAGAGAGAAGAGCTCCCGAATATGCCCCCATATGGTTCTCTGCCATCTGGATCACCTAATCCAGCAATGCCGGGCGGTGGCACTGGACACATTCCGCCATCCCTTTTGGTAGGCAGTTAATCAGCTGCTCCAGCATCACCAGGTCGACAACCGCCGTGGCATCGCGTTCTGCTGCCAGCAGCCACCGCTGGCAGGAGTCACGGAGCTGTTAGGGCAAAAGCAAATGGGCAGCCGAGCATTCGGTGGATGCTGGTGAGGGTCTTGATCAGCTCTGCGTAAGGGCAAGGACTCCATGACGACGTAACTTCCTCCAAATCTTTGAAGGAGGAAGCGGGAGCCGGATAAATAATCCATGTAATCTTTTCTTCAAACTCTTTTCAGTCTAAACACATAAAGGTTTGCTTTTCAGCATAACAAATGCACACACACAAGAACTCGGCTGCGTGCGTCTCTCTCATTCTGTCCTCTGGTGGTCTGGATTGCCTCTTTTATCCCTCTCCAGCTCTCACTGCAACACAGAACAGCTGTTAGAGATAATTTCCCACAGGTGTCAGTCCTTACCATTTTTCCTCTTCCGGCCTTGCTCTCTACAGACATTGCTCGCCCACGCCCCATCTCCACATGTATTTGACCAGAATTCCCATTATCTTCAGCAAGCTGACTAACAATACACTACTGCTTAGGAGTCACGAGAGACGCAGGTAATTGCACAAGCTCAGTCGCTTTAGTTTTTCCTCATTTTTTTATTTACTTGTTCTTTGAACTGTTGAATAAATGCAATATCACACTCGCAATCTTTTAGTATGGCTCTAAATCAGCACAGTTGTGATTACCTGTGGCATGAGGCCGCTGCAGTCGAATCACAGCCGTGCTGTTGTAGGGCCATACAACACTCTTGCTCATGTGATATTGCTTTAATATCTAGAGGCTCAAAAAACATATATGCAATGCTTAAAGGTGCCAAACAAACATTACATTTTAATATTAAAAATGACTATTTGTTAAAACTTTACAATAAGTTTCCATTCGTTAAAATTAGTTAATGCATTAGGTGTCATGAACTAACAATGAACAATTTATTTTTACACAGTTTATTAATCTTTGTTAATTTTAGTTAATAAAAAACAATTGTTCATTGTTAGTTCATGTTAGTTCATAGTGCATTAACTAATGTTAACAAATACAACTTTTGATTACAAAAATTATTTGTAAATGTTGAAATTAACATTATCCAAGATTAATAGATGCTGTTAAAGTATTGTTCATTGTTAGTTCATGTTAACTAATGTTGTTTTGTAATGTTAACAAATGGAACCTTATTGTAAAGTGTTACCGGCTACTTAAATAAATGCTGTTTTCTGTTCTTTCTGTTCATCTAAGAATTATCCACTTGCAACAATGACACCTTAGGTATTCTAGCTGTCAGTTTATTCTAGATCTTCATTTAAGTTTAATCCTTTGCTTACTGTAGCGCTTCCCAAAAATGTAATTTACTTTTTGGTAATTTTCCAACCAAAAATTTCTAACAACAGCTCAACATAATACTTATTTCTAATAATTTCCCACTCAACCTTTTAAGTTATTTTGCACATTCTACCATTTCCTTCTTATTTGCCAGTTTCAGATGTGGCTTTTTCTTTGAAAGTTTGCCTAAAATGCCAACATCCTGAGTCATCTCTTCACTCTTGTAGATGAAACTTGTGTTTGGCATATACTGGTCATTAAAGCTGTGAGTTTAGAACCTGTGAGGGGTCTGTTTCTCAAACTAAAGACACTGTCTTCTTGTTGTTGTGCATCTGGGCCATCCACTTTCCTCTCTGTCCTGGTAAGATCCAGTCTGAATTCTTCTTTCAAGACAGTTGTGCTTGGAATAGCCTTAATCACTCAAAAGAACAATAGACTGAGGAACTGTGTTTTTTTTTTTTTTTTTTTTTTTGTGGCCATTTTTAAAGCCAAAATTCGACTTGCAAGGGTACTTCAGCAAAGACACTATATTGTGATGTCTTTAAGTAGCACAACTGTTTTTAACTGTTCTAACAAAAATAAAAGTTTTTTGGGTACCAAATTAGCACATTAGAATAATACTACCCTTCTAAATATTTTGCTAAGAAAATAATGTGTCATGTAATCCTGAAGAAATAATTTATATTAAAGTAACATGGTATTGTAGGGGTTGTTAGAATAATTATACTGTACCTGACAACCTCATAAAACATACCTTTTTTGGCTATGGCCATAGCTGTCGCCTTTCCTATTCCGCTGTTGGCACCAGTGATCATGAAGGAACGTCCATCTATGGACACATCCAGATCCTTCTCCATGAAACTCTTAGAGGCATTCTCAAATCCAGACCTGCTCAAAAATCCAACAATGAAATAAATGACTCTACAAGATTAAAGAGAATATTTTCAGAAACATGACCTTAAATGACATTTACATTTGGCAGACACTTTTATCCAAAGCATTGAAGGTATACATTCATCATTATGTTTGTGTTCCCTGGGAATCAAACCCACAACACTGGCATTGTTAGCACTGTGCTCTACCAGTAGAACTACAGTAACTGAAAACACGGTTATATCTAAAAGTGCGTTTTTAACACACTTATTCAATTGTTGTGTGACTTCTTAGCATCTGAGACAGTGCTCCTAAGACAAGGGCCCTTCGGCCAAAGGAGCTTCTGTGTGGGATGACAGAGCACTTGAGTGAGCAGTAGGTGTCTCAATGGGGCCCATTGTGCTGTGATGATGACTGTCCTAAAACTGAGGGCCTGGATGAATACATGTCAGAGGAGATGACTTGGTGAACTACAAAAGCAACATTTGTGCAGGAAACTGCTAAATCTAACATCATTTGGATTGCCAGGACACATGTGGTTCGTAACACATCTGAGCAGACACTAAAGTTTATGTTCAAACCAGAATATTTTTTTTTGAGAACATACAATAATCAAAACAATAAAGACAATATTTTGTAACATATTTTAACTTTTAGACCTAAACCTTTCCCCATCCCTGCTGATATATACAGGTGCATCTCAATAAATTAGAATGTCGTGGAAAAGTTCATTTATTTCAGTAATTCAACTCAAATTGTGAAACTCATGTATTAAATTCAATGCACACAGACTGAAGTAGTTTAAGTCTTTGGTTCTTTTAATTGTGATGATTTTGGCTCACATTTAACAAAAACCCACCAATTCACTATCTCAAAAAGTTAGAATATGGTGACATGCCAATCAGCTAATCAACTCAAAACACCTGCAAAGGTTTCCTGAGCCTTCAAAATGGTCTCTCAGTTTGGTTCACTAGGCTACACAGTTATGGGGAAGACTGCTGATCTGACAGTTGTCCAGAAGACAATCATTGACACCCTTCACAAGGAGGGTAAGCCACAAACATTCATTGCCAAAGAAGCTGGCTGTTCACAGAGTGCTGTATCCAAGCATGTTAACAGAAAGTTGAGTGGAAGGAAAAAGTGTGGAAGAAAAAGATGCACAACCAACCAAGAGAACCGCAGCCTTATGATTGTCAAGCAAAATCGATTCAAGAATTTGGGTGAACTTCACAAGGAATGGACTGAGGCTGGGGTCAAGGCATCAAGAGCCACCACACACAGACATGTCAAGGAATTTGGCTACAGTTGTCATATTCCTCTTGTTAAGCCACTCCTGAACCACAGACAACGTCAGAGGCGTCTTACCTGGGCTAAGGAGAAGAAGAACTGGACTGTTGCCCAGTGTTCCAAAGTCCTCTTTTCAGATGAGAGCAAGTTTTGTATTTCATTTGGAAACCAAGGTCCTAGAGTCTGGAGGAAGGGTGGAGAAGCTCATAGCCCAAGTTGCTTGAAGTCCAGTGTTAAGTTTCCACAGTCTGTGATGATTTGAGGTGCAATGTCATCTGCTGGTGTTGGTCCATTGTGTTTTTTGAAAACCAAAGTCACTGCACCCGTTTACCAAGAAATTTTGGAGCACTTCATGCTTCCTTCTGCTGACCAATTTTTTAAAGATGCTGATTTCATTTTCCAGCAGGATTTGGCACCTGCCCACACTGCCAAAAGCACCAAAAGTTGGTTAAATGACCATGGTGTTGGTGTGCTTGACTGGCCAGCAAACTCACCAGACCTGAACCCCATAGAGAATCTATGGGGTATTGTCAAGAGGAAAATAAGAAACAAGAGACCAAAAAATGCAGATGAGCTGAAAGCCACTGTCAAAGAAACCTGGGCTTCCATACCACCTCAGCAGTGCCACAAACTGATCACCTCCATGCCACGCCGAATTGAGGCAGTAATTAAAGCAAAAGGAGCCCTTACCAAGTATTGAGTACATATACAGTAAATGAACATACTTTCCAGAAGGCCAACAATTCACTAAAAATGTTTTTTTTTTATTGGTCTTATGATGTATTCTAATTTTTTGAGATAGTGAATTGGTGGGTTTTTGTTAAATGTGAGCCAAAATCATCACAATTAAAAGAACCAAAGACTTAAACTACTTCAGTCTGTGTGCATTGAATTTATTTAATACACGAGTTTCACAATTTGAGTTGAATTACTGAAATAAATGAACTTTTCCATGACATTCTAATTTATTGAGATGCACCTGTGTATATATATATATATATATATATATATATAAGACCAGCAAATCAGCCTAAACTTGATAATTTTTAAACTAACAGCTACAAATTAACTCAAATAACTCAACAATAATGCAACAATTTGAACAATTTAACAACTTAGCAAGTAGTTAGATAGATTTACCTTGTAAATTCCCGCATTGCCTTGATAAACCATACTATATTCCTGTAGAGAGACATTTGTCACACTGTTGTGTTCGCTCTGCCGGACAGACATGTTATGACTGCTGAGAGTTACATTATGTGAATACTGTAACTCTATAGAGCGCCCTCTAGTGCCAGATGACAGATAATCAGTTTCTCTAGAAACTCATCAGTCAATCATTGATTTGAGGAATGAAGGCTATACAATGCTTGAAATTGCCAAAAAA
Source organism: Myxocyprinus asiaticus (assembly GCF_019703515.2). Lineage (NCBI taxonomy): Eukaryota > Metazoa > Chordata > Actinopteri > Cypriniformes > Catostomidae > Myxocyprinus > Myxocyprinus asiaticus. The sequence continues at coordinate 49,369,983 of NC_059348.1, read as the reverse complement.
CTGAAGATTTCATACAAAGGTGTACACTACAGTCTTCAAAGACAAAGGACAACTGGCTTTAACAAGGACAGAAAGAGATGTGGAAGGCCAGATGTACAACTAAACAAGAGGATAAGTACATCAGAGTTTCTAGTTTGAGAAATAGACACCTCACATGTCCTCAGCTGACAACTTCATTGAATTCTACCCGCTAAACACCAGTTTCATGTACAACAGTAAAGACAAGACTCAGGGGTGCAGGTCTTATGGGAAGAATGGCAAAGAAAAAGCCACTTTTGAAACAGAAAAACAAAAAGAAAAGGTTAGAGTGGGCAAAGAAACACAGACATTGGACAACAGATAATTGGAAAAGAGTGTTATGGATCTTAACCCCATTGAGTTCTGTGGGATCAGCTAGACTGTAAGGTGCGTGAGAAGTGACCGATAAGACAGACACATCTATGGCAAGTGCTACAGGAAGTGTGGGGTGAAATGTCACCTGAGTATCTGGACAAACTGACAACTAGAATGCCAAGGATCTGCAAAGCTGTCATTGCTGCACGTGGAGGATTTTTTGATGAGAACTCTTTGAAGTAGTTTAAGAAGTTCTGAATATTTTTTTTTTTTTTTAATTGTAATAGTAATTTTTCACGTTATTAATGTCCTGACCATACATTGTGATCAGTTGAATGCCACCATAAGAGCAAAATCTGTACATTATTGTGTGTGTGTGTGTATATATATATATATATATATATATATATATATATATATATATATATATATATATATATATATAAGCCATTTTTAACAATTTATGGTACAAAGAATAATGAGTAATGAATATAATGAATAACGTACATTCAAACCACCATTAGTGATTACTTTTGATCCTTACTCATAATTCCACATGACTTTCTTCTTTCATTGCGTTTTTATTTATAACAACATAAATTCAAAATACCTGCTGAAAGTGGTGATATACCAAGTAGGCCTACCTCTGGAAAATCTACTCTACTGTTATCTACTAATGCAGTAGACAGAAGTGTAACTGTCTCAAATGTGTTTATTATATTATCAGTAAAAAAAGATTGGAAATGAATGTATTCCTGTTTCAAACTTTAAGCTTTTTTCCTACTTTAAATTCCTGCATCAAGAGGTTAATTTATATATATGTATATATATAAACTTTATGATCTTTATTTATCAGTTTGAAGTCAAACATAGCTGTCAAAATAGAAAGCATTACTCTAATTTGTGTTTTTAAAGTGATTTGTCAAACAAAAAGGTAGTTCACGCCATATCTCTGCCGTATTTACAAAACGCACTTTGGTAACATAAAGGAAAATATGTGAGGAGGGTGCTTTTGTAACTCCGCCCCTTCTCGAGACAGGTGCAGCGCTGTGACCAATCAGAAGTCTGACAGAGGAGGCGCACAGGGGGATCTGCGCATGCGCGGCTCTCCCACAGTATGGGAAGGGCATCGGTGAGTTCGGCTGTCTTGACTTACCATCCGGGAACTGAATAGGACTTTTGTGGCTTTTAATCCCCACCCCATCTTCATACTTCTATGTTTCAAGATGGTAGGTCTGACGGTATATTCTTCAGTCTATCCTTAAAACACGCATTTAGATCACATGTTTTGGTGACAGTGGTAATTTAACCCAACAGGCTGTGCGCGTACACCTGTTCAGGACGTTTGCATCGGCGGACTTTAAAAATTTAGTTTTTGTTTTAGATTTAGGCTACTAAAGCAAACAATGTCATTTATATTTTCTGTAAATCACATATTCTTGTTTTATTTGAAGTTTGAACAAATTATTCAGAAGTGGAAAGAATGTTGGGGAAGTTCAAATGTGTTTTTTTCATATCGACCTACCTGGATAAACCGGTCAGCTGATTTGCTTTGACATCGGGGTGTCGGACTATTCAATTTTGCGACATGTAAGTTCATTCCTTTTGTAACTTGACAACATGTATTGTCTCTAAAGTCCTGTTTTAGGTGATTTGATTTGTAAGGCCGGGTGAACTCGTTTATCTGGTGTTCAAATGATAGTTTTCCACTCTGTGTTTAGTTTGACTGGTGAACCTGCAGCAAGTCTTCATCTATTCCTGTGCAAATTCCCTTTTTTGGTTAATGTTTGAGTGAGGAAGGAATTACTATCAATACTTAAAAAAAATACAGTGTTCTATTAAACATTTTGTAATATCTTTTTTTTTATTTTTATTATTAATACAATAGATTTATATTAATATATTTTAATACTAATACACTATTTAAAAACAATAGCTAATATAAATGTTATGAATCAAGCAAGTCTATGTATTATTCCTATGCAAACTAATTTTTATGGTTAATGTTTTGAGGTAGAAATGATGGAATGAGAATCACTCCTTTACAATACATTTGCTATTAATAAAATGACATGTTTTATTCAATAATATTAATAATATTTTTCATAATACATGATTATATATAATTATATACATAATATATAAATATTAAGCTCTTTTAATATTAATAAATTATTTTAAGGAATATTTTTGTTTTTAAATAGGAGTTTTGTGTCAATATAGTCTGCTTCACAATATTGCAAATTACAATATTATATAACAACAACAACAATTATAAATCTGGTTATTTAATGTTTTTTTTATTAATAAAATAAACTACTGATAATTATATATGTACATATACACTGGTGGCCAAATGTTTGGAATAATGTACAGATTTTGCTCTTATGGAAAGAAATTAGTACTTTTATTCACCAAAGTGGCATTCAACTGATCACAGATATATAGTCAGGACATTAATAACGTGAAAAATTACTATTACAATTTGAAAAAAAAAAAAATAGAGTTCTCATCAAAAAATCCTCCATGTGCAGTAATGACAGCTTTGCAGATCCTTGGCATTCTAGCTGTTTGTCCAGATACTCAGGTGACATTTCACCCCACACTTCCTGTAGCACTTGCCATAGATGTGGCTGTCTTGTCGGGCACTTCTCACGCACCTTACAGTCTAGCTGATCCCACAAAAGCTCAATGGGGTTAAGATCCATAACACTCTTTTCCAATTATCTGTTGTCCAATGTCTGTGTTTCTTTGCCCACTCTAACTTTTTCTTTTTGTTTTTCTGTTTCAGAAGTGGCTATTTATTTGCAATTCTTCCCATAAGACCTGCACCCCTGAGTCTTCTCTTTACTGTTGTACATAAAACTGGTGTTGAGCGGGTAGAATTCAATGAAGCTGTCAGCTGAGGACATGTGAGGCATCTATTTCTCAAACTAGAGACTCTGATGTACTTATCCTCTTGTTTAGTTGTACATCTGGCCTTCCACATCTCTTTCTGTCCTTGTTAGGGACAGTTGTCCTTTGTCTTTGAAGACTGTAGTGTACACCTTTGTATGAAATCTTCAGTTTTCTGGCAATTTCAAGCATTGTATAGCATTCATTCCTCAAAACAATGATTGACTGACGAGTTTCTAGAGAAAGCTGTTTCTTTTTTGCCATTTTTGACCTAATATTGACCTTAAGACATGCCAGTCTATTGCATATTATGGCAACTCAAAAACAAACACAAAGACAATGTTAAACTTCATTTAACGAACCAAATAGCTTTCAACTGTGTTTGATATAATGGCAGGTGATTTTCTAGTACCAAATTAGCAATTTAGCATGATTACTCAAGGATAAGGTGTTGGGGTGATGGCTGCTGGAAATGGGGCCTGTCTAGATTTGATCAAAAATGACTTTTTTTCAAATAGTGATGGTGCTGTTTTTTACATCAGTAATGTCCTGACTATACTTTGAGATCAGTTGAATGACACTTTGGTGAATTAATGTACCAATTTCCTTCCGAAACAGCAAAATCTGTACATTATTCCAAACTTTTGGCTGCCAGTGTGTGTATGTGTGTGTGTGTATATATACATATATATATATATATATAATTTTTTAATAGAAGTATTGAGATGAATTGGAAAGGTTTGGTGTTGCTAACTAATCTAAGATTTTGTTGCAATTTGGTGAATGCAAAATCTCTCCAGATTAGTAGTCGCTTACCTACATTGCTGATTATCTGATATCGTGTTTATAAATGATGCAGAAGTGGCCCTTTTAATATCTTAGAAATGACAACACATTTTGGAATCTCATTTAGACCAAAGCAGTAAAGTGGGTGTGTGAGTGTTTGTGAGCTGCTTCTCCTGTGTGCTGTAGCTGCTCACAGATGTGTCGACGAAAACAATAGAAGGAAAATGAAATCAGAGTTTCACAGAACTGGAAGCACAGCTACAGAAATCAATGCAGGAACAGACCCAAGAGGAAACAAAGATTTATTTTAACCTTTCCCTAGTGAAACCTCTGCTGAGATTTGTATGTCTGTGTGTGGGAGAGAGAAAGAAGTTAGTGAAAAAGATGGACCCACCAAAAAATATATATATTTTTTTATTTTTTATTTTTAGCAACATATTTTGCAAATTTTAGTAAGTGTCATAATACAGATTTAAAAAAAAAAAAAAAAATTAAGTACAGTTGCCTCTTTGGAAAAAAATCTGAATCTCGTGAAAATTTTCTGGTCAGATTTAATCTAAAATTCTGTTGTATGACTTTCTTCCCGTGGAACACAAAAGGAGATGTTAGGCAGAATGATGTTAGCCTACTGACCTAATGTGTCCTTTTGTGTGAAGAAAGTCATATGGGTTTGGAACAACATGAGGGTGAGTAAATGATTTAATGGTTTTTAAATTTGCATAATATCTGGAAGTTATGCAGCTATAATTTAAGTCCATAACACCTTCAAAATCATAATTTTGCGGTAAAAGTATGTGACTTTTTTATCATTATCAGCCCATTCTATCTGATGCTTTCAAAACTAAACATCAATATCTATAGCACAATATTTCCTTTCTCTTTTCTTTTCCTGTTGTCGTGTAATGGGTGTGCCACACTGAAGAAATACTTGAGAAATTCATTTTCCTCTGGAGCACAATAGTCCTGCATCTGCTTTGCTATCTCGTTTCCTTGTTTTTTCCTTGTGTTTCCATCTTTCGTCCCTCATCAGAGTATACTGAGGAGGCAAATAAAGAGTTCACCAGCATGCTTTGATCGATGAAGCAGCTGATGTTTTCATTTCCCCACCTGGTTTTTTTTTTTTTTTGCCTATGTGCCTGTGTGGTTTTGAGCAAAATGAGTGTCTTGCAGTATCAGGCTTATTAATGCTCCGTAATCATTTCATCTTCTAGTTAAAAATGAATGATTGATGAAACAAAGGTTATTTTTTACATGAAGGTTGTAGGTTCGAGCCCCATGTGGAGCGAGTCATGAACCATCAGCATTGTGTTCTTGACCAAAAGCACGTGTACTGATGTATTGGAATATTAGCAGCCTTGTCTCAAAGCATCACATTACCTACATTTTTGCAAAATGACTCTTAAGTGGCTCATTGTACATATCACAGCAGTTTCCTGGTGAAATAAACACTAGAAGCTTTACAGCAACAAAGACTTTTATTCACTTTCACACAAATCACACTTGAGTAAAACGGCAGATTATTAGTGGATTCACACTTACTTTTTGCCCTGTTCTTCACAAAATGTTATCTTATGACATCTATACTCTTTTACTATAGTGCATGACTTGTAAGGCATTTTAATGTTTGCATTACATAACCAACTGCATTTACAAGCTTGTTTAAGTGTGATAAAATAGCAGCTCATCTGATAGAGTGTTACACTTCCGATGCAAAAGACCAGGGTGCAAAGAAGCACCACAAAATGACATGGTTGCTTCAGCAATTGCGTTTTTCATCTCGCGTTTGCTTTTTATGACACTAATGGTTAGGTTTAGGGCAGAAAGTTAGGGTTTGTTGATTTAAAACTCAATAGAGCATTAACTTGAAAAACCTCAACTGTTTGAGAGAAAATTTTACTCGCTTTTAGTGCCACTCAGTGGACATTTCAACTCTGAACTGCAGCAATATATGTAAGGAGCCATGTCATATCATTTTGCAAAAATGTCTCCAAAGTCATGTAATTTTCATGAGATCAGGCTAAATATTAGTGTACTGCACACTGCATAGTACATATTGTATAACACCTACCATTTTAAGAAAGTAGTATGCAAAGCAGTACACAGTATGCAACGATAAACATTTCAAACAGTCATTGTTGCCACGTGACCTCATTATGCTAAATTTAATTTAGCAAGTGCATGGCGTCCAGTTATCCTCTCTGAAATAAATACTGTTATTTTGCATTTTCCAGTCCAGTTTTTTTTGTTTGTTTGTTTGAACTGTATTTTTTGGTAAATAATATCATCCGTTACTGCATACAGTAAATTCACATGCTGTCTGTGCAATGTATGCATACTGCAAAAATAGTACAAGTAGTATGCCAAGCCGAACATCTGCCATCACCTCTTTTTTTTTTTTTTTTTATCTAGTTCTAAGTGATGTTTTTTACGCGACTGATACTGTATTCAAAAAACTAATATTTCCTTATTTGCTGAATTGTTATGAAGGTCTGTGTATTGATTTGCTTCATTACATGCCATTACTCACTTCTGCAGTGGCGTGTTTTATCCATTTCAACCATTAAAGTGAACACCCTTTCCAGTTTTTATCTTTTCTCAGAGGTGTGACTAACATTTCTGTGTAATAATTGTTGTTGGTGGCCAGTGATCTGATAACCTGTGAAAGAGGCTTTTTATAGCATGTTTGTGTGACTCACAAGTCACAAAGTAAGCGTCACAAATACTCTGTTCAGCTGTGATGTGTAGCTGTGTGAGAAGAATAAGAGTTACTAGAATGAGTTTTTAGTGGTTCTATTCTCAGTAGTATCATTACTCTGAGCTGATTAGTTCATTGATGGAAAAGTTTTACGTACAGGACTCATTATCTCTCAGTCTCATGTGGATTTTGTTAATATGTGAGAGTGGAAAGGTTACACATAGTGTACACACAGTCAATTCATGTTCTTTCAGTTTTATTTTGGACCCTCTGCACTGTGGGGTCTGCAGGGATGTTCTGTATTTCAGTGTTACCACCGCGGATCAATGATCAGTTTGTCACGCCCACCCCCTAAAATATAAAGGGCCAAAAAATTTGTCATTAGCCATCCAATTAAAATGCATATCCTGTTTTTTGTCTGATAGATGCAATTCCTGTTGCTGTTCAGTCGCCAGGGGAAGTTACGTCTGCAGAAGTGGTTCCAGCCCCTCCCCGAGAGAGAGAGGAAGAAGATTGTGAAGGACATGACCACTATGGTGTTGGCACGAAAACCCCGCATGTGTAACTTCCTGCACTGGAGGGATCTGAAGATTGTGTATAAGAGGTGGGCATGAAACTCGTCTTAAGGGTCCCAAAGCTGAGACAAATAAATTCCACCACTTTCCCATAAATAAAACAGGCTGCATATGTGTTCTACACTATATTGCAAAAGAGCAGGCTGGTTTCAAACAAACCATGAGCATTTGTTTCAGCATTAATTAAAAGTGCAGCTGGAAGGCTCTCGCATTTGGTCATTAGTCATCGCTGCACAAGGTGTGAGCAGAAAACTCTCTATTTTTGCAAACCAGACACCTAGTCAACAGTCAGTGTGGTCTTATGTGGTCTAATTAAAAATACCACATGCAAAGGGTTTCAAGTCCTAATGGAGTTTGTTGCCCTAGTCCCTGCTGTTTTTTGTAAACCAGTTCAGTCGAGTTCTTCTGCTATTACTGATGTCATTAGTTGATGTCATGGGGCTATCTGTGTACTCCTTGTTTTCCATTGAAAACTTGTGTCAGTTTCTTATACAATGGCCCCCTATTACCCTAGAATAGGGTGTGAAATGAATCTGTATATACTCACACTAAGCAGGATATGTGCAATTTATTAAAATGAATTGGCATGATCTGTTTTAGAAACCTTCAATTGTCTCTTCTAATAAATTACAGTATACACTCTTTGAAGTCATCAAACATCCATAATGTGACTTTCCATGTGAAACAGAATATTCAAAAAAAAAAATAAATAAAAAAAAATAAATGGGATGGCACTTGACTTTATTAATCTGGAATTGATTGGATCATTAAAATCAGGCGTTCTACAGTATCAGAATGTAGTCAGGTGGTTGGAGGGGAGGGATCGAAAAATCATAGGGCTTAGAAAAGGAAAGTCGTTTCAGTGGCAGGCAGAGCAAGTTATTACATTTTGATGAAAGGTCATGAACGCACACATTTTTATTTATTTGGAAAAGCATGCACAGGGGAATCTTGCTCAATAAGACCAGGAACCTTGAAGTTTTCAACTATAATTTCCAAAATAGTGTTGTATAGCCTGATGTCACAGGAGAACCTTCCTCAAAGAACATTCTTTAGAAAACCATTTATGTACTGTTGCATTAAAGAGCCCAGAAACCAATACATTGATCTGAAGAACCTATAATGTAACCTCAAGAATGTTTTGCAGTCCAACCATCACTGTGTTCCAAACCGTAGAAATGCCCATGCTTTTCGCAGGGCATTTAAAACAGAGAGCAATTGTAGTAGCCATTCTGTAGGCTTGTTGCAAACAGAATTCCCATTATAAATGACTTGAGTTCTGAATAACAGTTATTTTTGAGCCCCACATCTTCCAGCCATCTGAAGCTCTCACAGTGGATTTTTAATAGAGGTAGACTGATAGTAGATTTTGCCAATACCGAAAAGGTGATGGAAAAGGCTGATAATCGTTTAAATGGCCAATAGTTTTTAAAATCGATTTACAGAATGATAAAACATTCCTTTACTATGAGTTACTATTGAGGCCCCAAGAGTCCAAAAATGAATAAAATCCAAAAAGCAGTTTATTGTGCTACAAAAATCCCAATAATGACCAGTAAAAATAAGATTTTGTGCATAGCGTGGGACTTTTAACTATAAACAAGCCCAAAATACACTGGGACTTTTCTTTTGAAATGACAGCGGCTTGGCCCTGTTTCAGTGCTCTACATGTAAGTATTAACCAAATTAAGCTTTTTATAGCCTATATATTCACCAGATGATGTTTATTGTTGAGGAATAAAAAAATGAGGAATAATAACAATAAAAAAAACTAGCGGCAACTATAGGCATAGATGTTTGTCGATAACCGATAATTCCAAAAAACAACTATCAGCACCGATTTATTGGTTCAACCGATATATCGGTCTACCTCCTAATTTTAAAGACTTAAAAGGGAATAGGGCATAGGGATGATCACTTCTGAAAGGAACACAGCCCTTGTCATAAAGAACCCTGTACAGCATAAGAAGGGGGTTCTTTGCTTTATGGAATATTCAGGGTTCAATACAAGTTAAGGTCAGTCAACAGCATTTGTGGCATAATGTTGATTACAACAAAAATTTATTTTGTCTCGTCCCTCCTTTTTACAAACAAAAAAGCAAAATTCTGGGTTCAAGTGAGACACTTACAATGGAAGTGAAAGGGACCAATTTTTTAAAAGAATATTCCGGGGTCAATACAAGTTAAGCTCAATCTACAGCATTTGTGGCATAATATTGATTACCAAAAAAATGAATTTCGACTCGCCCCTTCTTTTTAAAAAAAAAGCAAAAATCTAGGTTACAGTGAGGCACTTAATGAAAGTGAATGTGGCCAATATTTTGAGGGTTTAAAGTCAGAAATCTTAAGCTTATAATTTTATAAAAGCACTTAAAATCTTCTGTTAAAACTTGTGTCTTGTGACTATACAATTGGCCCCCATTCACTTCTATTGTAAGTGCCTCACTATAACACAGATTTTTGCTTTTTTAAAGAAAAGGATGGATGAGTCAAAATAAATTTTTGTGGTAATCTATATTATGCCACAAATGCTATCGATTGATCTTAACTTTTATTGAACCCGGAATATTCCTTTAATGTTAAAATACTTTTTTTTTTAAAGTATAGCCACAAAATGTAAACATCTTAACATGATTTTAAGGTGATAAATTTGCTTCCTAACCTTTTCTGTATATCCAATTTTACAACTTTGTTGCCATGACGATGTAACGCCGTAAACCCTAAAACACTAAGACGACGTGAAAATTATTTAAACAACTTTACAGCTTAAATAATACACAAGTTTTAACAGAATATTTAATGTAAGTGCTTTGATAACATTATAAGCTTCAAATTTCTGCCTTTTTAAACCCTCCAAAAAGTGCCTCACTGTATCCTTGATTTTTGCTTTTTGAAATATATGCCACATGCTGACGAATGAGCTTAACTTGTATTGAACCCGGAAAATTCCTTTAATCTAAGATGCTGCAAAGAACCTTTATTGGTTAAGAGAGTAAATAGCATTATTTTAGCTATGCTTCTAAATTTTAATGTTTCATTGCTTGACAGTTTTCTTAGTCAAAGCATACATTTTATGCTACATTAAATCTTTATTGAAAGGAACTGAAACTGTCATATTTCTGTGAGTGAATCTACAAACTCAATCTATTTTTCACACCTCTCTTAACCTCTCTCTCTTTCTCTGTTCTCTCCTGTTGTTTTCCCATTGTGGCCTTTACAAATATGGAGTTTGCTATGCCAACAGTTGTTTAACACGGAATCTAGATGACTGTTACATGCACAATAATATATACAATTTGCAAATTAACTCAAATGTAATTGCTGCTGTTTATATTATATCTAATCAATACATAGATTATGACTTTAATCATGGCTGGGCATAACTGATTTTCTGTTTGTATGAATATAAAAACATACTGGATAAATGTATGTTTATATAAAATTTATGTTTTCCACGTGTTTGTAGGTATGCCAGTCTGTATTTCTGCTGTGGTTTGGAAAACCAGGACAATGAACTTCTTGCTTTAGAGATTCTGCACCGCTATGTGGAGCTACTCGACAAATACTTTGGCAACGTTAGTATTCTCTCCCTCTCAGTATCTTTCACTAGATGCTCAGTAGCAAATAGTTTACATATTTTCTGTAGAATTTTTATATTTTTATGAATAAAAGAACATTTACACAGACCTTTCTGAACTTTGGAGGATGTGTTTAGTAATGTGATATCAGGAAGACTTTCAGAATTTGGATCTTGAGTACATTTGAAAAATCTTATAGATTTAAATTTTTCTGTATGAAGATTTTTTGTTTGTTTGGTTTATTTATCCTTTTTTATTCTTAACTATTCACATTTATTTGCATTCTTCATTTATTGATCGATTTCACCTTGTTCTTGCCTATTAAATGCTGTGTCAACAGTGTTGATATGGCATTAAAGGCTTAGTTCACCCAAAAATGTAATTCTCTCATCATTCACTCACCCTGATGCCATCTCAGATTTGTATGACTTCTGCAGAACACAAAGTTTTTAAAAGAATATCTCAGCTCTGTAGGTCCATACAATGCAAGTGAATGGTGACTAAAACTTCAAAGCTTTAAAATGCATATAAAACAGCATAAACGTAATTCATAAGACTTGAGTAGTTTAATCTATGTCTTCTGAAGCAGACCAAAGTGTAACTCCTATTTCACTGTACATTTTGCCATTGCAGTTTCTAGGCACGATCATGATTTCAAGCTCAATTACACTTCCTAGTGATTGACACATGTGCAGAGTGCAAGAGGCCGCTGCAGCAGGAGTGAAATTGAGCTTGAAATCATGATTGCCAAGGAGACTGCTGGTGTCTTTTGATGAGTTTTTGATGGTGATAACTTTCATGCTGCCTTAATGTGCTTTTTGGAGCTTCAAAGTTTTGGTCACCATTCGCTTGCATTGTATGGACCAACAGAGCTGAGAGATTCTTCATAAAATCTTAGTTTGTGTTCTGCTGAAGAAATAAAGTCATACACATGACTTGAGGGTGATTACAGGTGCATCTCAATAAATTAGAATGTCGTGGAAAAGTTCATTTATTTCAGTAATTCAACTCAAATTGTGAAACTCATGTATTAAATTCAATGCACACAGACTGAAGTAGTTTAAGTCTTTGGTTCTTTTAATTGTGATGATTTTGGCTCACATTTAACAAAAACCCACCAATTCACTATCTCAAAAAGTTAGAATATGGTGACATGCCAATCAGCTAATCAACTCAAAACACCTGCAAAGGTTTCCTGAGCCTTCAAAATGGTCTCTCAGTTTGGTTCACTAGGCTACACAGTTATGGGGAAGACTGCTGATCTGACAGTTGTCCAGAAGACAATCATTGACACCCTTCACAAGGAGGGTAAGCCACAAACATTCATTGCCAAAGAAGCTGGCTGTTCACAGAGTGCTGTATCCAAGCATGTTAACAGAAAGTTGAGTGGAAGGAAAAAGTGTGGAAGAAAAAGATGCACAACCAACCGAGAGAACCGCAGCCTTATGAGGATTGTCAAGCAAAATCGATTCAAGAATTTGGGTGAACTTCACAAGGAATGGACTGAGGCTGGGGTCAAGGCATCAAGAGCCACCACACACAGACGTGTCAAGGAATTTGGCTACAGTTGTCGTATTCCTCTTGTTAAGCCACTCCTGAACCACAGACAACGTCAGAGGCGTCTTACCTGGGCTAAGGAGAAGAAGATCTGGACTGTTTCCCAGTGGTCCAAAGTCCTCTTTTCAGATGAGAGCAAGTTTTGTATTTCATTTGGAAACCAAGGTCCTAGAGTCTGGAGGAAGGGTGGAGAAGCTCATAGCCCAAGTTGCTTGAAGTCCAGTGTTGTTTCCACAGTCTGTGATGATTTGGGGTGCAATGTCATCTGCTGGTGTTGGTCCATTGTGTTTTTTGAAAACCAAAGTCACTGCACCCGTTTACCAAGAAATTTTGGAGCACTTCATGCTTCCTTCTGCTGACCAGCTTTTTAAAGATGCTGATTTCATTTTCCAGCAGGATTTGGCACCTGCCCACACTGCCAAAAGCACCAAAAGTTGGTTAAATGACCATGGTGTTGGTGTGCTTGACTGGCCAGCAAACTCACCAGACCTGAACCCCATAGAGAATCTATGGGGTATTGTCAAGAGGAAAATAAGAAACAAGAGACCAAAAAATGCAGATGAGCTGAAGGCCACTGTCAAAGAAACCTGGGCTTCCATACCACCTCGGCAGTGCCACAAACTGATCACCTCCATGCCACGCCGAATTGAGGCAGTAATTAAAGCAATAGGAGCCCCTACCAAGTATTGAGTACATATACAGTAAATGAACATACTTTCCAGAAGGCCAACAATTCACTAAAAATGTTTTTTTTATTGGTCTTATGATGTATTCTAATTTTTTAAGATAGTGAATTGGTGGGTTTTTGTTAAATGTGAGCCAAAATCATCACAATTAAAAGAACCAAAGACTTAAACTACTTCAGTCTGTGTGCACTGAATTTATTTAATACACGAGTTTCACAATTTGAGTTGAATTTCTGAAATAAATGAACTTTTCCACAACATTCTAATTTATTGAGATGCACCTGTAAATGATGAGAGAGTTTTCATTTTTAGGGAACTATTCCTTTAAACAATATTAAACAATCAGACCTTTCTAAAGCAAATTTCATTTTTGCTCAATGATTATTTTTTTTCATCAGTAATCTTTCCACTTTCTGCCTTAGGTATGTGAGCTAGACATCATCTTTAACTTTGAGAAGGCATATTTCATCCTGGATGAGTTTCTGATGGGTGGTGAGATCCAGGAGACGTCCAAACAGTCTATTGCGAAGTCTATAGAGGCATCAGATATGCTGCAAGAGGTCAGACACTCACTTCACTCTGGTGCTCCATATTGGACAAACCTACCTAAGTGCCATTTTTAGGGATTGTAGATGTGTATCCTGTCTCAAATTATATTTTGAGAAAGCCAAACTATATTCAGTTTAAATGAATAAAAAAAAATCATTAAAATGACCTAGAAAGGGCAGTTATTTTGATGTTTTAAAAGCATTAATTCATTACTATGACTTCAGACCTATCTTCATCCTCATTTCTGAGCCAAACATTTCAGAATGTCCTACTTGGGTAAAGAACCCACAGATGATTGGATACAAAGCTCCACTTTGGCCATCACCTTCATGAAACATTATTGATTTGGAGACGAAAAAGGGAGAGAGAGAGAAATAAAGGGATGGAAAGTGTGAGAGAGTGGTTTTACAGATTAGTACTGCTAAATGGCAGCTTTCGCAGCATGCCTCATATAAATGAGACCACATTAACACCTGTATAGCACATTATATAATTTGTCTGGTTCACTGATAAGTACCAGGTCACAGTCCGTACATTCTTCACTGCTCCTTAATAAAGTATATTTGAAAGAAAGAGCACCGGTTTTGGGAAGTAACTAACTAACAGTAGCAATGCTACTGAATAACTATGTTAGTAACAATCAATTTTTTCTGAATAGTGGTCTATCGTGACAAAACTGTAAAAAACACACCGTTTAGATCACAAGGTTCACAAAATGAACTGAGATATCAAACATGCTTGGCTAAAATTTTCACTCTCTCTAATATACAACATTGGGAAATCTGATTTTTTTTAGTGAATCGGTTAATTCAGATGGTTCATTTATGAACAAGTCCCTGTGCAAACACTTAAGCAGCATATTTTTCTTCATTTATAAAAAATTATATTGTGTGTGTGTATGTATGTGTGTGTGTGTGTGTGTGTGTGTGTGATATATATATATATATATATATATATATATATATATATATATATATATATATATATATATATATATATTAGTTTTGGCAAGTTGTTTTGTGCATGACACAAGTCATTTTTCCAACAATTGTTTACAGACAGATTGTTTCACTTTGAATTGACTATATCACAATTCCAGTGGGTTAGAGGTTTACATACACTAAGCTAACTGTGCCTTTAAGCAGCTTGGAAGATTCCAGAAAATGATGTCAAGCCTTTAGGCAATTAGCCAGTTAGCTTCTGATAGGTGGTGTACTGAATTGGAGGTGTACCTGTGGATGTAGTTTAAGGCCTACCTTCAAACTCAGTGCCTCTTTGCTTGACATCATGAGAAAATCAAAAGAAATCAGCTAAGACCTCAGAAAAACATTTGTGGGCCTCCACAAGTCTGGTTCATCCTTGGGAGCAATTTCCAAATGCCTGAAGGTACTACGTTTATCTGTACAAACAATAGTATGCAAGTATAAACACCATGGGACCACGCAGCCATCATACCGCTCAGGAAGGAGATTCATTCTGTCTCCAAGAGATGAACATAGTTTGGTACGAAAAGTGCAAATCAATCCCAGAACAACAGTAAAGGACCTTGTGAAGATGCTGGAGGAAACAGTTAGACAAGTATCTATATCCACAGTAAAACGAGTCCTATATCAACATAACCTGAAAGGCTGCTCAGCAAGGAAGAAGCCAATGCTCCAGAACTGCCATAAAAAAGCCAGACTCCAGTTTGCAAGTGCAAATGAGGACAAAGATCTTACTTTTTGGAGAAATGCCCTCGTCTAATGAAACAAAAATTTAACTGTTTGGCCAAAATGACCATCGTTATGTTTGGAGGAAAAAGGGTGAGGCTTGCAAGCCGAAGAACACAATCCCAACCATGAAGCATGGGGGCATCATGTTGTGAGGGTGCTTTGATTCAGGAGGGACTGTTGCACTTCACAAAATAGATGGCCTCATGAGGAAGGAAAATTATGTTGATATATTGAAGCAACATCTCAAGACTTCAGCCAGTAAGTTAAAACTTGCTTGCAAATGGGTCTTCCAAATGGACAATGACCCCAAGCATACCCCCAAAGTTGTGGCAAAATGGCTTAAGGACAACAAAGTCAAGGTATTGGAGTGGCCATCACAAAGCCCTGACCTTAATCCAATAGAACATTTGTGGGCAGAACTGAAAAAGCGTGTGTAAGCAAGGAGGCCTACAAACCTGATTCAGTTACACCAGTTCTGTCTGGAGGAATGGGCCAAAATTCCAGCAACTTATTGTGAGAAGCTTGTGGAAGGCTACCCAAAATGTTTGACCCAAGTTAAACAATTTAAAGGCAATGCTACCAAATACTAACAAAGTATATGTAAACTTCTGACCCACTGGGAATGTGATGAAATAAATAAAAGCTGAAATAAATCATTCTCTCTACTATTATTCTGACATTTCACATTATTAAAATAAAGTAGTGATCCTAACTGACCTAAGACAGTTAATGTACTGCAGTAAGTTGCTTTATATTAGAAGCATGTAGTGCTGCTACTCTTTAAAAAAGGTAGTTAAACTACTTTAAAGTTCAACTATTTTAGACTTGACTGCAGTTGAACTACTTTAAATGATAAATAGATTATAGCTTGACAAGCTACAGTTTCAAAGTAGCTTCTGTTGACCAACAACAAGGAACATGTTATTTCAAGTTCTTTAAAGGGCTGATCAGCTTTGCACTGTTGTCTTCTCTTTAGACAATGGAAGAATACATGAGCAAGCCAGCCTTCTAACAACAGCAGACGTGATGCAAGGTGACAACAGGGAAAGAATTCTGCCTCCACAGTGTAGGTTGTGTCCCTCGTTCAGGAAACGCTTTTTCATTGCAAGAAGCTACTGTTCAGACTTTATCCATGAAGGCTACATAAGAACTTTTTTTTTTTTTCAATGCTGATTTAAACATCTTTCACAGCCCATTCAATTTTAATATAACTGAATCAGGGTTGTAAAGGAATTTTTGAATTATATTATTTGAAATAAATGTAATGCTGAATTTCAATAATGATAACTCAAGCATACATGTAGATTTAACTGATAAAATTTAAGGGAAAGTTCACCCAAAAATGAAAATTCGGTCATCGTTTTCCTACCCACATGTTGTTCCAAACCTGCATGACTATGTTAGCCTCAGTTTCATTGTATGGAAAAAAGATGCAGTGAAAATGAATTGTAACTAACCATTCTGACTAATGGGGGGGGGGGCGGGCTGTTGTTTTTGATCATATCAGTTTGGGACAACATGAGGATGAGTAAATGATGACAGAATGTAATATTTAGGGGAACTATCCCTTTACATTTCTAAACCAAAATCATTTAATACAATGATCTGTTTGCAGTAACATTGAATCCGTTTATTTGAAATGCCTTTTCATGTTATTGAACATGTTGCATGTCTCAGGAGACTGAAGAAGAGAAAATAATATGTATCTTTTTGAAGGAATATTAACAATGCTTTGTGAGCACACTTTGTTGATATTGTCTTTATTAAAAAATAGTTTTGATATGATTTAGCCTTAGTCAAGTTTTTGTCTCAATTTCCTCTGTAATGAGATGTGTCCTATGTGCTGAAAAGACTTAAAGTCTGTTCTTCCTTCCAGAGGATGAACATTTTCTGCCAAACTCATCCAGGTAAAAAAACAAAAAAAAAGCAATTTGGTCATTTACTCACCCTAATGTTGTTCCAAACCTGTATAACTTTCTTTCCTCTGTGGAACACAAAATATGTTAGTTTTATTTACCATTCACTTTCATTGCAACTTTTTTCCAGACAGTGAAAGTGAATGGTGACTGCTGTAATTCTGCTTTAAATCTCCTTTTTTTCCATGCTGTCTGTAGCATGGAAAATTTTCATATTTGTGTGAACTATCATTTTAACTATCTCTTAATATCTCTTAAAATAATAATACACTTATTTTATTTAAAAAGTCTGGATACATTACATATATGGCAACAACTATATAAAAAAAAATATATTTTATAAAATATTTTCTATGTCTAATGTATGTAAAATGATTAATCTCAGTCCAGATAAGCTTTAAGTTTCTTAAGTTGTAATTTGGCACACTTTTGTTTTAAATTATGAATAGGTCTGTGTAAAAAGGAAGCACAATACAGCAAGAGAAAAAATAATACGGTAATGCTTTATTCATGTTTCTCTTCTCACACTTTAGAACATGTACAAAATGATTTATAAATGAGAATTACATCCATCTTTATTGGTTTAATAATTAAATAGCCTGTAAAGATTGCAGCAAGCGGAGTCCTACGACTACACCGGAACATTCTCTTGAGACCAATGAAAGGAACAAGAAAACATTTCGAGGACCACCAATTCATAAACAACACTTAAAAGTCCAGCACAATGATATACCATATATATATTTACATCATATAGAATTCCAAGAAAGCTAAAGCACTTTAAACATTGGTTACTTTTGAGGAGATATAGGCATGTCCCACGGCTAAGCTTTATTTTTGGTCTCCATCCGTATTCCAACAAGTCCCTTTTGCAGCAATATTGGCTAGTAGGGGCTTCTTACAAGCAGTTTGTGATTTGGACTGTTCAGAAGTTGTTCATATAGCCGTAGCAACCATATCAAAGAGATACAAGGTAAAGGTGGCGGGACTTGTCGGGATACGGGTGGGGGAAAATATAACCCTTCACATTCCTGCAACCATTTTCCCATGATACTCTTTACCATCTTCTGTATTGGACACAGCAGAGGTTTGGTCTACGGGCTTTGGTGCTGAATCTTGAGTGGGCGGTTTCTGGGGTGCCTCTGGCTCCTCTTTCCCTTGGGTGTCTCTTTTGGTGGGTGTGCTTTTCCCATTATCAACCTGATTGAAGAAATCTTTCATGGCCTCCTCGTATAACTCATAAGGCAGCTGTCTGTTTGTGGTGGAATCGATGGCTCGTTTGCGGTTGCTCGAGCTGTTGTCGGGGTACTCGGTCAGGAGTTTGGCAGCAAGGAATGTCGATTCTTCGTCCTCGTCTACTGCATCATCATCATCATAATCATCTTTTCTTTTGCTTGGAGCTTTGTTTAACTCGGACAACAACAAGTTTCCCCGTCTTCCGCTTGGGTTGAAGTAATTTGCCATGGGTGTTTTGTACGGTCTTTGCTTAAGGAGAGAAAATTTTGCATTCTTGTTGGCCAGATTCCCCAACCCAAGGACTTTTAAGATATCTTCGGTCTTGACGTCATGGGGGATGTCACTCACTGTTACTTCTGGCTGTCGGCCGTTGTAGTACTTGATGACTCGGCTCTTATACCGAGGTTGGCTGGGCTTCCTAGCCAGTGGTGTCTCAGGAAGGCGCTGTTGTTTTCTGGTTTCCTCCATGAACAGCATTCCAACCAGGTCTTCAGGAGGCACCTGGAGCTTCACTGAAATAGCCGACAGCAGTTGTTTGATAGCCCTAGGGTCAATTAGAGAGGGTCGGGGTTGAAGTCGCCTCCTTCCTTCCATCAGGTCTCGTTTTTGTGCTTGGTCAGTCATCTCCAAGACCTTCAGCAGGTAGTAATCCACGAGTTTCGTGTCATCATCTGGATTCTCCTCATCTTCATCAGCTTGGCCAGCTCGCCTCTCCATGGCCTCACCCTGTTCGCCGTTATCTGCTAGTCCTCGTTCATATTCGTCATGGCTTCCTTTAACAACTTCCTCCGTCTCCATCTGCTCCTCTAGTGGCACCCACTCCTCCCCTCCAGTCACGTCCTCGTACGCCAGATTTCTGACCCTGTACAGATCGTCATCATCCTCGCCATCTTCTTCATCCTGGTTCTCTCGCTTCTGATTCTGTGCAGCAGACAGTTTACCAAGCTCTTCGAATATGGAGCGCATGTTGGCGAGGCTCTGAGGAGTGTACTGCTCATCCAAATCCTCCGTTGCACGCTTGTTGTCTCTGCCGTTCTCCTCATCCTCAAACATTAACGGATACTTCTTGTGGGGCTTCACAAAGCCACCATAGTCTCCAACAGGGCTCTCCCCGTCCGGCACAGGGCGTCTGCTCTTGTGAGTGCGCCTCTCGTTGCCAGGCTGGCTTGCTGGGCTCTCTCCAGCCTGCTCGAGCATCCGAAGCAAAGATTGCACCCACTGTGGCACCCCCTTGTTATCAGGCCAACGTGCCGCGTCTTTGCGCTGAGGTGCGTTCTCTTCCTGTAGAGAGGCGAGCTGCACTAGAAAACGGAATTTGTCCACCTCATCATAGTCCCCAGTAGGGCTCTCTGATCCGTCGGCTCTCTGCTTCAAGCTTTCGATATACTCCAGGGCTTTGATCATGTCGGCACTGGGAGAGAGAAAGCCACCCTGTTCGCCGCCTCGCAGGTGGTGGTGCCGCACGGATGCACCCTCCACAGTTAGAGTTTGGAGGAGGGAAGCAAAAAGGACCACCACCCTTCCAGCAGACAGTTTCGGTAGTGACAACATTGTACTGCCTAGGAATAAACAAACACAAAAACTAGTTAAACCTGGTCATTTCAACTCTTTCTTCTCTCTCTCTCTCTTTTTTTTTTTGTGAATGTTAAATTATGCTTTTCAAGACAAAATGCATGCAGTTTAACCACAATCTTGATAGAATCAATCTTGATCTAAAAATGTAATTCTTTTTTAGTTTAAACTATGTAGGCAGTTCTAAGAGTTGCTTTACAACCCAAAATTTGTTTCCAGAACCTAGCTCAAGAGATGCTCAGAGCAGCAATGATATCAGTCAGATCATAACATGTTTTTAAACGACAACAGCACCGGATGAGTCACCGCCTGTTGTCAAGGTAACCTTTCACTTGTGGCTGCCGATCTCTAAGAACAGATCTATTTGATGTTTATCAAGCATATGTTTGTAAAACATTTCTTGATTTAAAATAAGACTAGCAGGAATACATTTCACTGATCGTCTCGCAAACAAACTGAGTAGATAAACCAGAGATGAGATACGCTGATGATGAATGGTAGGATCTAAACAAGGCAAGCAATAGAAAAGCGGAAAAAAGCTCCACACCTCTTTAATCGTCACAAAGCAGACTAGATCATATTTCAATCATGTTTACACAACATGCTTTTATGAGTATTAAATATGAAAATAAGCCGCCGTACCTTTGTGTAGAGCTCAGAGAATGTGAATAAGCGTGAACAGCATGTCCTCTGTGCGTTTCAATGCGCTTCGCTTGTGTTTCAGCACCCGGACAGCTCCCCGCGCTATATGAGGCGCCACCTGACCTGTGCGTCACCGATGCACACGCAAAACCGAGGTTATGCATGCATACGAACTGAAGTTTACGATTCACCGTTCATCTGTGATGAGAAACAGATATTACCTCTTATATGAACGCTTGTTTTTAGTTTGTTTGTTTTTGTTTTTATGAATAACATACTTTTTATGCCAGAACTGACTTTTGACGCATATACCCTAATGTGTATTATGCATATACCATGTGAAGGAGATTGCATATTATTTATGGTTTTACAGAATGGTTTGTGTTTTTCCCCCAAACAATTTGCACTGTTAATATGTGAGGAGAAACTTATGAATGGCTTGATCTATATTTTAGGTTGTATTTCATTAATAAGGAAATGGATAGCCATTTTTATATATACAAGCAGGTATATACCTACATTTTTATGCTCAAACTGACTGTTGACGCATATACAAAATACGATGACTACAGTTTTAATGTATTAATACAGTGATGGCATGGTATTAGCCACCAGTGCCATAAAAAGTCATTTAAAATGAGAAAAAGATTCTTAAAAGCTTCTTACACTGTTTGAACGAAATCCCATATCAATGCATATTAATCCAATTAATAATGCATGGTATTTTAAACATTTACACTTTTTTTCTTCTGAGGAGTAACCTATATTTTTTGTGGGGGGGGGGGTTATAAATAAGGAAGACAGTAGTCTGTTTTTGTATCAATATTTTTATGCTAGAATTGACATTTGACACACATACCCTATTAAAAAATAATGACCATCTTAACTTGTTTCTTTAAAACAAAAAAAAAAACAATCGTACACTAAATGCAATGGAACAGTAGCATAACATTTCATAAAAAATAAAAAAAAGAACAATGACAAAATAAATGAAAATGAAATGAATCAAAATTAAAGACAAGAACACAATGATTCTAAAAAATTCTTACACTGTTTGAAGGAAATCCCATATGAATTCATTAAGATTTCAGAGTAGAAACATAATTATAAACTAATACTATGGTAATTTTTTGCAGAAGTTTTTGCATCAAAAGTCAGGTCTACCCCCCAAAAAAATACGTATAGCTGTCTGTTGTTTACAAAAATGCAAATAGGTCATTTACGTATCACTGTATTAATTAGTTGTAAATAACTTATCACTTTGTATTCATGAATGTAACAGCCCCACATAGAGAAAAGCCAACATGTATCGTTTTAGAAACCTCTCTTTGATTCGTGATCAAATATAAACAAGAGACTTTTTACAGTCTTTACGTATAATGAGATGTTTTGATTAATCAGAACTGAGAATTAACATACTGTAGGTATGAAATGTTAAAATGGTTTATTGCAATCTTTCTGCACCCACAGGCATCACAGAGTTAAATCATTCGGAGATGAGTCACACATATACACTCAGTGGGGCTTATTGGCAGTGAAGAGAGAGGAAGGCGTCTGATGAATGTGCGGCCGCTGGTTGTGGCTCTCTCTTCTCTGTCCCTATAGATCCACGGACTTGAGCATCCATTAGACCCTGCGGGTGGGGACTGCCAACAGCAGAATTAGGTGCCCTAGTGAAATCAGTGCCAGAATGACACTCGATTCTGATCACTTTTTCCTGAAGATGGAGAAATCCACCCAAAGACTCTGTGAAAATGGGCTGGCAATTGTTTATTTCAGGCACATTATTTGAATTATTAATAGCTGCAGTCTCCAAGTGGCGAAAAAAAAAAAGAAAACAGACGTTGTTTCTTTACCGAATAAGTTATTTGCAGTGCACATTTGCAAAGACAGAGTCACACCCTAAAAGAAAAACCTTTTTAAAGGAATATTCTGGGTTCAATACAAATTAAGCTTAATCAGCAGCACTTGTGGCGTAATGTTGATTCCCACAAAAATGTATTTCGACTTGTCCCTCCTTTTCTTTAAAAAAAAAAAGAAGCAAAAATCTGGGTTACAGTGAAATTGAATGGACCATTCTACATAAACGTTAAAATACTAACTGTTTCAAAAGTATAGCCACAAGACGTAAAAAATATGAATGTTAACATGATTTTAGTGTAATATAATCGCTTACTAACCCTTTCTGTGTAAAGTTATATCTAATTTTAACTTCCATTCACTTCCATTGTAAGTGCCTCACTGTAACCTCAAACCTTTTGCTTTTTTTAAAGAAAAGGAAGAACGAGTGAATTATTTTTTATATTTACCAATCAACATTATGCCACAAATGCTGTCAGCTTAGCTTGTATTGAACCCGGAAAATTCCTTTAAGTTCCACAAAGTTTTTTTTATTCTGTCATCCTTTTGTAAACCATGTGTCTATATACTTGTGATTGAAAGTTCTGAGGAACCTATAATGTAACATGAAGAACGCTTTTTATTCCCCAAAGAACCACATAGCAACTAAAGAAGCTTATAGAGCAAAACAAAAAACAAAAAAATTATTTGCAGGGGTTTGCAGCAAAATTTAGGGCCCAAACAAATATATTAGCCATGCTTGTTTGACTATTGGAAAAGCATGCTTCGTTCACAAATGTGATGACAACCGAATCAGAACAGTGCAGAGATTCCTTTGTTAAGAAGATCTCCGCAGCCTATAGCTGCACTGTTTTTAGCATACTGATTCAAGACTCGTAACATACAGTCAGCTGACTACACTCTAGGGAGAGAGGGGTGAGATGGGCCCTTCTGACGTTAGTGGAGCAGTCACATGGTCGTATGAGTCATGAGTCTGTATATATGCAGTTTTGGGGGATGTTTCCTCAGCTGGAAAACAAAACAAGCTCCCCTATGTCTGCTTCTTGATTCATAAAAAATAATATCTAAGTGACTTCCATTAGAAGGCCGAAGGTACAATACATGTCACCACATCTGTTATCTTAAAAGCTTTATATAAACTCCTCCCTGCACTCTGAATAAGGTTACAAGAAACTCTCAATTCATTGAATTGTACAATTTTCTCCCTTTAATGATGTTAGGGCATCCTCCGGTTGGCATGGTGATCATTCTAGCTGAAGCTCCACTAGTGGATGGGGAAAACAACAACAATAGAGGGATGACACTTAAACATGTCTTGCTGGAATTGGCTATAAATATATGTTATATATAGTGTTGTGGGGGTGTCAGAGGGAGGTTACAGTCATGTGTGCATGGACTGACGGAGGATCTGATAGGCTGAGAAATGTGTAGGTGGGTTGACAAGGGATTCTCTTGGTGCCACTGTAATTCTGTTCATTAATAGCCTGAAATGAGTTGTTTTGAGGTGAAACTGAGCTTTTTCTTTTTAGACTGGAGTGCAGTTGTTTACCTGAAGTGGCTGAATGTGCGTTTCATGGATTTTAAAAGTCTCAGAATTCAACAGTTTTTCTGTTATCTGTTTAGATTGCTTATACTCTCTACAAAATCCTAATTTTACTTAGCATATTGTACTTGTTTGTTCAGTAAGATACATCTTAACATTGTTATAGTAATGTTCTGGGTTCAATACAAGTTAAGCTCAGTCGACAGCATTTGTGGGATAATTTTGATTACCACAAAAATATATTTTGAGGGGCCTGGGTAGCTTAGCAAGTAAAGACGCTGACTACCACACCTGGAGTCTCAAGTTTGAATCCAGGGCGTGCTGAGTGACTCCAGTCAGGCTTCCTAAGCAACCAATTGGTCTGGTTGCTAGGGTGGGTAGGGTCATGTTGGGGTAACCTCCTCGTGGTTGCTATAATGTGGTTCTCGCTCTTGGTGGGGTACATGGTAAGTTGTGCATGGATGCCACGGAGAATAACATGAGCCTCCACACGTGCTAGGTCTCTGTGGTAATGCGCTCAACAAGCCATGTGATAAGATGCGTGGATTGAGGGTCTCAGACGCGGAGGCAACTGAGATTCATCCTCCGCCACCCGGATTGAGGCAAGTCACTACGCCACCACGAGGACTTAGTGCATTGGGAATTGGGCATTCCAAATTGGGGAGAAAAGGGGAGAAAATCCCCCCCCCCCAAAAAAACAAAAAAAAAAAACAAAGCAAAAATGTGGGTTACAGTGAGGCACTTGCAATGGAAGTGAATGGGGCCAATCCATAATCAATAAAATACACACTGTTTTAAAAGTATAGCCACAACATGTAAACATTATATGTGATAACATGCTTTTTGTGTGATGAAATTGCATACTAACCTTATCTGTGTAAAGTTAGTTATTTTCAATATAACTTCCTTGCCATGATGACACATGTTGGTAAGCCCGATAAAATGTGATCATACCAGAATCATGTAGAACAGGCATTTCATCACACTGCAACCATGTTAACATTTATATTGTTTACGTCAGTTGGCTAAACTTTATAAACGTGTGTATTTTAATGTTTATGGATTGGCCCCATTCACTTCCATAGTAAGTGCCTTACTGTAACTGTGATTTTTGCTTTTTGTCAAATAAACAAGGGAGTCAAAAATATTTTCGGTGGTAATCAATATTATGCTGCAAATGCTTTCGAATGAGCTTAAAATGTGTTGAACCCTGAAAGTAAAATTAAAAAAAAAAGTTAATTTGACTGATACTGAGCCTTCATGTTTTTTGTCCCCCCCCCCCCAAATGCCTAACCCTAATTATGAGCAATAATAATAGTGATGACACAACTGTCAATTTTACATTTGAAAACAGGTCCAGTTTTAAAGCAATGACATTTATGTTTGCTAAACAGGGTGCCTGAAAGCAATTAATTTGCTCTTTATGTTTAATGGATGATATTTTGGCTGTTTTTAAATTTTATAAGTGCTATCTGTTATATATAAAGTACTTTGTTATCCGGATATGTCATCTGGAGGAAAACATAAATGTTCTTTATGTAGCTAAATGTATGCAGCCCAGAGCTTTGCAGCAGACAGATGATTTTTCTGTTCTCTAAACTGACAGCTCGGGTTGAGATTATATGCTTGGCCTATTTGATTTGATTCAACTCAATGAAAGCATCAGTTACCCATAGCTATGTTTAGTATGCTGGGATGAGCAGACAAGCGCAGCGGAGAGAGGGAAGGAAGGGAGACGATGCATGTAAATGAGAATTAGAAGGGAGGGCCGTATCCTCTCACTGGTCCCATCCTCATTCTTATAAATACTATCAATGAATTAATGCTGTGTTTAAATGCAAGAATTGCTCAGTCTTTGGGTTGGGGATTAAAACAAACCCCTAACCATGCACCACTCACATTGTCTTCAGAAAATATTCAAATCTAGTTCTTTTGAATTTCTGCATCCTGTGCTCTTCCTAATCATCTCTCCATGTCTTTCTCTCTCTGTCTTTCTCCATTTCTCCATCCCTGTGATTGCTAGGGAGATTGACAGCTCTGTTGTGTGGCTCCTGGAATCTCAATCAAGGTTTGTCATTCCTGAGTCACCAGAAACCACCAGGTGCTGCAGTCTCTGTTTCTGTGCCATGGAGAAAATAATGCAGGTACCAAAGTATGTGTGTGACTCATAGATCATAGATATTTGTTTTTGTACAAAGGATTACACACAATTGCAGCAGAATGATTATCTTTTTAATTGCTCAGAGGTTACTCTTTCATACTGTAGCTCAGGAGGAGTTTTTATTTAGGTGCCATTTAAGTATCAACTTTGTCCCTTAAATTTCTCCTAAAGTTTCTTAAGAGAAATAAAATAGAAACAAACTAGATTTTCACTTTTTTTTTTCACAAAACTTGCCGCTGCGATGGTAAGGTGTTGAGGGGGTTGCTAGGATGTTGGTATGCAGTTGCTTAGGTGTTCCGAGCATTTTTGCATGCTGTGATGTGGGTGTTCTGGTTGATTGCTGGGAGGGTTCTTACTGTCCCAAGTCAAAAGAGCCCACTCCCAATCTCTATAATATTCTGGTTCCTATCACAAGCCCTTTCGTTTTGACATTTAATCACATGCAGGATATTAATTTTAGATATCTGTAATTCAGTTTTCACTAGTTAAGATGCTAATTCTTGATATCATCAATGGAATTACTACAGTGAAAATGCAAAATTTTGATATCAGTAATTATGCTTACACTAGTAAAAATGCTAATTGTTGATATCAAACTGTTCCTAAATTAAAAAAAATAAAATAAAAATAATTATAAATTGAATTTTAATGAGTAAAAATCATAATTACAGATATCTGTAACTGCATTTCACTTGTAGAATTCCACAATGATCTGACAAGCACATTTCAGCTATGTAGTACTTACTAGTAAAAATTAGCAATGATATCAATAGTTACAGTACATTGTTACTTATGAAAATGGCCATTCAACAATTGAATTACTAGTAAAAACAATTAAACTAGTAAAACATTTTTATATCTGTTGTTTGGTTTTCACTAGTGGCAATGTTAATTTTAGAAATCTATAATGTTATTGTAACTAGTAAAAAAATACATTTTTGAGTGAATTTTGTACTAGTAAGAAGTACATAGCTGATATGTGAAATTGGACTTTTAACTTAAAAAAAATAATCATAGATATCTGTAATTGTAAATTGTAATTGTAAACTAGCGAAAATGCAGTTACAGATATAAAAAAAACTGAATTTTCCCTAGTAGAATTTCACAATGGTCTTTCACTCCTGTTCAAAACACAAATATCTATGAATATATGTATATTTTTTAAGTTGAATGTCCAATTTCACATATCAGCTATGTATCATACAGTATGTACCCATTGCTGATATCAAGAATTAGATATCTATAATTCATGTCCTGCACATGATTACATGTCAAAAGGCCTTGCAATATGGTCCCAGCTCAGGTCCCTCCTTCAGTGCAAGTCAATGTATGTCTTATGGATTTCACCCTTTTTTTGGTCCACTAAGCGAAAAATGTAAGCTTGATTGCTTAGAAATGTAATGGCACATCTCTCCTCAACAAGCCACAAGACACGAGGTATCATTCAGGTCTGTAGCAAGCACCACTACTGAGACATTTAGTTGACATAGAGTAAAAGTATAGAGCTATGAAATTAATGTGGATACTTACATAGATCATTTGTTCTTGGGGGTGCTGAGAGATGTTTATATTGAAATATCTGAGCACATCTCACAATTGTTGAGATCTCTAGAGGAGAAATGTGAGATAACAAGGGTCTTTTTTCAGGTGACAAATCTGAGGAGGCAAAGGTCTTCATTTGCTCTCCATTTAATCACGGATTTAAAAAAAAAAAGTGAGAGATTACAGTATTCTGATTACCTGCATGATTAGGTCTTTAAGCTTTCAATAAAACCTGGTGTTGTGCCATATCATCTAAAGGCCAGTACTGCTCCCTCATCTCTCCGCTCCTTCTTTTTCTGTCTCTCTTCCTCTCTCGAGTCCTTGTCTCCATGGTGATCTTCTGCTATACGTCTTTCTTTCTTGTTCATTTGTTGTGTAAGTGCAGAAGTGAAAGGCAGCGTGTGTGACAGATGAGTTGTAATAAGGATGAAGAGACTATTGCTTATCTATTATTTCTTTCTCTCCCACTATCTCTCGCTCTCACTGGCTAAATATGATTTTGTGTGTGTGTGTGTGTGTTTGCGGAAACATTGGGTACACTTTGAACAACTCTGTTTTAAATATGACCTCCTGCATGGAGAAAGGGAAAGTGGACTGATTCAGGTGGATTAATCTCATTAAGGATAACAGTGGCATTAAAGCTACAGTTCACCCAAAAATGAAAATTCTGTCATCATTTACTGTGTGACTTTGACTTTTGGAATTTTCATGATTTTTCCATGACTTTTCCATGATTTCTCCAGTCATTTGGATACTGGATATAAGGATAAAAAAATAAATAAAAAAAGCCAATGAAATAGTTTAGAGCAGATCTTAAAGCTGCACTATACATATAACTTGTTTGGTTACAATTATCAAATGTTCATTATTGAGTGGGTACATAAAGAAAATCCATGTTTAAAACTCTGTCCTTCTCTTCGATTCACTTCAGTAAGTCAATAATGATTTTTATTTAGAGCCGTCGGGTCAGACTTGGTGCAAAATCCCAGGCATACGTCATTTGTCCTTGCATGTTTACGCCATGTCCTGAGCTCAGAAGGAATGTTCAGCTTTGTTGTGTGGGGAAGCTATGGCATTTCAGTCAGTCGCTGTTTAGGACAGGAGCGGCAGGATGTCATTCTCCTTATGGACGTTTATCTGTAAACTAAACTGTTTGGCCAAGTTGTTTACTTGCTACAAGGCTTGGATATGTTTTCTGGTAGGGTTGTTGAAGCTTATATTGGTTGTCATGCTTTAATGAATCAAACACTACCCATGCATTTACCCATCTCAATGTGTTTATTAAAAGTTTAATTTTTCCCCGGTGAAGTTACTGTAGCATATTTTCTTATATTCATGACTTCTGAGTATTTTATAACATTGCTGCAGTTTCGAGGTTCCCTAAGTGTCACTAGTGTGTGTGTGCCAATGTTTTCTTATTTCTTTTAGCCCAGTCCCAGAAATGTTGTTGTATCACTTTCCATTGCCCTTTTAGCAAATAGTCTGTTTAAACAGAGTAGACCATTTAAAATTAATCTATAAGCCACTATAGGTAAAAGGTAGTTTACCATGTATGTATGCTCATCTTAAGTTGTTTATAATGTAATGATTTCATAGCACTGTAATGTACATTAATTTGTCTAGCGTGTAACCATCTCTCTATTATAACTTTACTTTAAAAGGAACAATTAAAGAAACTTTATTTATTGTTGTAATTATTACTGCATATTTCTGCATACAATGTTTAATAAAGTACAGGTGCATCTCAATAAATTAGAATGTTGTGGAAAAGTTCATTTATTTCAGTAATTCAACTCAAATTGTGAAACTCGTGTATTAAATAAATTCAATGCACACAGACTGAAGTAGTTTAAGTCTGTTGGTTCTTTTAATTTTGATGATTTTGGCTCACATTTAACAAAAACCCACCAATTCACTATCTCAAAAAATTAGAATACATCATAAGACCAATAAAAAAAAAACATTTTTAGTGAATTGTTGGCCTTCAGGAAAGTATGTTCATTTACTGTATATGTACTCAATACTTGGTAGGGGCTCCTTTTGCTTTAATTACTGCCTCAATTCGGCGTGGCATGGAGGTGATCAGTTTGTGGCACTGCTGTGGTGGTATGGAAGCCCAGGTTTCTTTGACAGTGGCCTTCAGCTCATCTGCATTTTTTGGTCTCTTTTTTCTCATTTTCCTCTTGACAATACCCCATAGATTGTCTATGGGGTTCAGGTCTGGTGAGTTTGCTGGCCAGTCAAGCACACCAACACCATGGTCATTTAACCAACTTTTGGTGCTTTTGGCAGTGTGGGCAGGTGCCAAATCCTGCTGGAAAATGAAATCAGCATCTTTAAAAAGCTGGTCAGCAGAAGGAAGCATGAAGTGCTCCAAAATTTCTTGGTAAATGGGTGCAGTGACTTTGCTTTTCAAAAAAACACAATGGACCAACATCAGCAGATGACATTGCACCCCAAATCATCACAGACTGTGGAAACTTAACACTGGACTTCAAGCATCTTGGGCTATGAGCTTCTCCACCCTTCCTCCAGACTCTAGGACCTTGGTTTCCAAATGAAATACAAAACTTGCTCTCATCTGAAAAGAGGACTTTGGACCACTGGGCAACAGTCCAGTTCTTCTTCTCCTTAGCCTAGGTAAGACGCCTCTGACGTTGTCTGTGGTTCAGGAGTGGCTTAACAAGATGTCTGTGTGTGGTGGCTCTTGATGCCTTGACCCCAGCCTCAGTCCATTCCTTGTGAATTTCACCCAAATTCTTGAATCGATTTTGCTGGACAATCATAAGGCTGCTGTTCTCTCGGTTGGTTGTGCATCTTTTTCTTCCACACTTTTTCCTTCCACTCAACTTTCTGTTAACATGCTTGGATACAGCACTCTGTGAACAGCCAGCTTCTTTGGCAATGAATGTTTGTGGCTTACCCTCCTTGTGAAGGGTGTCAATGATTGTCTTCTGGACAACTGTCAGATCAGCAGTCTTCCCCATGACTGTGTAGCCTAGTGAACCAAACTGAGAGACCATTTTGAAGGCTCAGGAAACCTTTGCAGGTGTTTTGAGTTGATTAGCTGATTGGCATGTCAAAATATTCTAATTTTTTGAGATGGTGAATTGGTGGGTTTTTGTTAAATGTGAGCCAAAATCATCACAATTAAAAGAACCAAAGACTTAAACTACTTCAGTCTGTGTGCATTGAATTTATTTAATACACGAGTTTCACAATTTGAGTTGAATTACTGAAATAAATGAACTTTTCCATGACATTCTAATTTATTGAGATGCACCTGTATATCTAATTTCCATTATTATTGAATACTTGTTTTGTGTTTCTATACAGTCTTATTGTTTGCAGTGCATACAGTAGATAGACCTATTGTAGTATTCTTCACTGAGCTGTAGATTGTAATATAAAAAATTAAAGTGTCAATTGAACTCATATCAGCCATATCACAAGTTTCACATCTTAAATTGATATGTGTAGTACAATGCAAACATTAATTTGTAGTGGATAAAACACTTGAATAATCATATTAAAATATAGTATACAAGTTTTGTTTATCTTCCTCAAAGCAAGTAATATCTCAGTTATAAATGTTTAAGCGAATAACATAATATCAACATGAAAATAGAATATTATGACTCCAGCTTTGCTGGTGAATACACGAGTGATCATTCACAGGCATTGTACAGGAGCCTCAATCCATGAGATTCATCCACTAGAGGAGCAGTGCCGAATTACAACTCACATAAAATGTTCCTCCGCAAATTGCTTGCAATTTAAGGTTTCAGTGTTTTAGATATTACTCATTTCCATGAATTTCCCCTGATTTTTAGATTTAGCTCACTTCCATGGAGTTTCCCTGACTTTTTGAGATTTAACTCATTTCCATAAAATGTTCCTAAATTTCCATAGACATTTCAAAGCCTGGAAATCCTGATTTTAAAATTCCCTGATTTAAAATTGATCATACAGGAAGTTGGCAAGTTATTTCTGAAATTTCCAGCACCCTAGGACAGGCCACATTATGCTGACTATTAATAAGCTGCATCTCCCATCAGACATTTTTATATCGGCTCCAGTATGGATACTTTCCCACATGTGTTGCATCAGCAGTGTGGGAGACCCGGGTTTGTATCCTATACTGAAACAAAGAAGTAATCACTTTTGTGTAATCAGTGACAAGCATGATTCAGAGGTTGCATTTTACTAGCTAACATGGGGTGGGGGAGGCTGAATTCCAGCCTGTCCAACTGAGAACAACTCGCTTTACAACTCGCTTTTTGGGCCCCTTCGTGGACATTTTACCTAGAATATGGATCTCACACATGCCCATACACCCAACAACACTTACTGATTTGGCCACTGGGGGCATTGTCTCAAATTTCAGTAAGCACAGATCTATTTTTGCAAAACCAAACCTTTTTTCAAACCTTTTGAGTTCAACAGAAGAAAGACATATTTTACTCACCCTCTTGTTGTTCCAAAAACATATGATGGCTAAGTATCAATCTGACATATGCCTCCATATGTAAACACAAACAAACAAAAAATGTGCATACATTACACAACAATGGGGCAACTGCTGTATTGTACGCTTATTGCCCTATTAACTTCCATTGTACATGCAAAGCCCTCGATGCTATTTTTGCACCAAAAAAAAAAAAAAATTAATTAATTATGAAATATGCATCTAAATTATTTTCTGTTGTGAGATGCTGTCAATAGAACTTATAATTAACCTGAAAAGAGCCTTTTTTTTTAACCTTATTTTTCACTCTGTTTTATTTTCCGTTTATTTTGCACAAACTCATCTTAAGCCTTAATATTCTCCTTCTCACTTTTTCATTCATTATTTCTCTCCCTCCCTCCCATCCACTCACACTCCTTCACCTTTCTCTGACTCATGGTCTGAATGACGTCTTCTCTTACGTGTGTGGAGCCGAGGCTCTTTTCACTTTTCTATTCTAACAATACATCAGTATGCCTAATGAGGAGAGATGGACATCGATGTCAGCCAGTTTCTCCTTGTCTTTCGGTCTCTCCTGCTGTCTCCTACGCTCTTAATACTTTTCTCTCTCTTTCATAACTCTTTTAGCTGTTACTCTTCTCGGAAAGTGTTCAACGAAATGTCCAAACCGCCACATGTTCTTATGACGGTGACCTTGTGTTCTTGTTGAGCGGCCAGCATCACGTTCGGCTGAGAAATTGATGAATTGGTGAATTGTTTCAGTCACCTTGTGTATCCAATAAAAAAATTAAATAAAAAAAACTGTAACCATATGCCCTAATCCAAACCCCAACCCTAAACCTAACCATCAGTGGAGTAAAAATGTATTCTTAGAGGGAAAAAGCAACCTTCGAATTGTGCTCATCATTGATTGTAAACAGGAGGACTTCCTCGTTTCCATGGAACCAAAATGCAGGTCTCTGATGCTGCTTGCACAATGCACTAGCACCACTGGAAAAGAAAAACACATCTGAACTGATGCAATGATATCTGATGGAAGATGAAGCTTTTCAATAACTGGGCAGAAAGGGGGTGATGTCAGGGTACCGGAACCTTTGGTAACAACATGTTGAGTTCTCGTGTGATCATGTTGGCAAGGCATTACTGTCTGTTTTACCTTGACAAAAGGATTTATCTTGACAACATAGCATCAAATCTAAAAATTGCAAAAAGTATTCCATTACAGTAGCTGTTAAGTTTATGTTGTTTTTTGCATACAAGATTTACTCATTCTCTAATTAAAATTTTATGTCTTTCCATGTGTTGCTAAAAACAAAGAACTGTAGAAATGTAAAAACTAAATGTGCTTTAAATATGTTACAAATAGTTTGCATTGATAGTCCTCAGGTGCATCAGTTGATGGTTTTGTAATCCCAGTTAAAAACGAATTGTTATCATGTTATCATAAAGAGCTAAATTACTCTATTAAAGTGCATTTTAACTAGCTTAACCAACAATATTTCTTTGGAAAACCATGCAGGTTAACCAGCCTTTCCTTAACCCTAACCAGAACCACACCAGCAAAAACCAGCATAACCCTTAAAAAAAAAAAGAAAAAAAAAAGGGGGGACTGTTGGAAACAGACGATAATAAAAAGGTACTTTCATACATACCATGGTACTGTATGATTACCATGTTCATATACCATGATATTTATATACACTATTAATAATTTAGCTTATCAGTTTGGCTCATGAATATTAAGTAGGTGACCCAGTAAACAATTTGCAGATCCACAGGTAGGCGCTAACAGAGACAATATAGGATGTAGAGTATGAGTTAGGTCACTTATATACTTATGAATGGGAGAAATCGGAGACAAACACCGAATATGATGACTATAGGAATGAAAGTCCTACCTTACAATAAACAGAGAGATCCTGTTTTTGATAGAGACATCGCCAGTCAGTTTTTTTGCGAGAATGTGCATGCGCATTAACTGGAGCAGCCTTGAAAAATAGCCCGTTTAGTGTGATCTGAGCTAAAGAAGTGCAGTTACTGTTATTTGTTCCTCATGTTGACCAACCATTTTAGAGATTTCTGTTTTTACCCATTTAAGTAGGAGCTGTACTTGAATCCATAGAAAATAGCTGCCCAGCAGCGTTATGAACATGGCCGCCGAGTGACCTAACTTGCCTTAAAAAGACTTTGGTGCTAAGCATATCAGGATAATCACAAGGCTAATAGTTATACTTGCACTTAAAGGGGTCATGACATTTTTTTTAAATAATTGTATTATGTTCCCTGAGGTCCACTGAAAACTTTACTGACATTATTTGCATCAAAATTGTCATAGTTTAGTAATAAATAATCATTTTCCTCCCCTGTCTCTGCCTCCAATTCAGCCATATCTGAAACTCAATCGGAAGAGAATGAACAAGCTCCACAACATTAGAAAACTAAATTTTAGGATTCACACACAATGCACATCCAACACATTGCATCCGAATATATTAAACTTCACTCAAGCACAACTGTTAACACTCAGCTATCAAAAAGCTAAAAAAGAGTCATGACATATGAAATATACATTAATGAAACTGTTTACTCACGATTTTGCAGTCAAGTGTTTTTAACTGCCCCATTCTTCAATAACAGTTCCTTTGCAAAGCTTGAATCATATTAAGACGATCACAAGCAGTCCATGCAGATATTAGCCGCACAAACACAGTCCATAGCATGGCGAAACATGACGCACATACATAGATGCATTGAGGCGCAGATCGGCAGAAATGAATCCAAACGGTCAAAGACGTCCAGCTAGTGCTTGTTTATATACACCAACATTTAAAAATAGCAAGAACAGCAAGATGCAGAGCAGCTGAATGAAACGGAGTGGCATCTCTTTTTCTGAGTTGTAACTTAACACCACATCTTTTAAAAATGGTGCAGTAAACACGACAATGGTCAAAGACGTGTAATGTGCATGGTGCGAAGGTGCGGTGAGAGTGCGAGTGCGAAGTTATTGACTGTGTTCCACTACTGTTACCGGGTCCTTGAATAACGTATAACATGCGAGTAAGGGCAGCCAGTGGAGTTTCTGGTGCCCCCCTAGGGAGTTGGTGCCCTACGCAGACTGTGTGATATGCGTATAGGGAGCGGCTGTACTGCTGTTTATGATACAAACTGAATGCCAGTGGCCTGGGCCAAGGGTGCCATGACACATGTTGTGGGGTGTGTAAATACAACTGAGCACGAACACACAGTTTTCAAAATGAGATGGTACACACCTCTAGGTATTGTCATGGTACAACGTCCAAAAAATATTGTAATACCATGGTACTTTCTTTGTAAGTGAAACCAGAATGGAAATTCATGATGGTCTAAGTTGGTCTTTTCAGCGGGTTAGAGACTGTCACACCCACTCGCCCACACAAACCAGCATGAAATTGTTGTTATTGTAGCAGATTGTCTGAATTAGATGCGTCTTACAGAACATCACAGATATGGTTATAATTATAAACAGTCATGAAATGAGCCAAATCACTGAATAAAATTTTTGTGTGTGTGTTTGTGTGTGTGTTCTGTATGCACTTGTTTACATGAAACGTCACCCAGCTAGTTTTCACACCTTTAACGAATCATGCTTCTAATAAAAAGAGAAAGAAAGCATTAAGAGAAAACAGGGTGAAAAGAGAGAGAAAAATGACCTTTGCTTGCATAGCTGAGTGCAGTTGGAGTTGCTCTGTTCATTAAAACCATCCAGCTCTACATCAGGACCAGCACACTGCACAGACAGAGAAGCAGAGAGAGGCAGAGGATGCATTGATATGGAAGTGAAAGGGGTGACAGCCCTGTGAAAGTAGTTAAACTGCCAGAGTTTGGCCACACATCGAGTTTCTCATTAGACTTTTCCTTACCACACTTACACTGAGCTGCCTGCTCTGTATACCTCTCTATCTCTTTCTCCCTCCTTCTCTCTCCCTCTCAGTGGAGGGGCTATAAATATACCCAGTGATGACTCATATACCAGACATATCAATATCTCCAACCACGCACACACTCACGCACACACTTATTCACTCCAACAGAACACACACAGTGTTATACCAGTGTAACAACTGCTGTTATAATTTAAAGCATTAAATAAGAAAAATATATATACTTAATTAATACTCCCTGTTCTATTAATTTTATTGAATTTGAAAACAAAAATGTTTGTTAGGTCCCTAATTTAATTTGCACTAGATAAAGGGATAGTTCAGCCAAAAATGAAAATAATGTCATCATTCACTAAAAAAATTATTAAAATAAATAATGCAGGTTTGGAACAACATGAGGGTGAATGAATAATGAGAGATATTTCATTTTTGGGTGAGTTATCCCTTTAATGGAATATTCTGGGTTCAGTTAAGCTCAATAGACAGCATTTGTGGAATAATGTTGATCACCCCAAAATTAATTTAGATTTAGGGGCGTAACTAGATGGAGGGTAGGGTGGGCAGCAGCCCTAGGGCCCAGGGTGAAAAGGGGCTCTCAATGGTCGACCGAAAGAAACCACATAAATGACCATGGGCCCGAGGGGTGAAGATAAACAACCAAGGCCCCCCAAGGAGGGGGCCCGATAGTTTCTTTGCATTGGGGCTTAGTTACGCCACTGTTTCGAATTTTCCCTCCTTTTCTTTAAAAAAAGCAAAGTTCTGGGTTACAGTGCGGCACTCACAATGGAAGTGAATAGGGCCGATCTGTAAACATTATAATACTGTTTCAAAAGTATAGCCACAAGACACAAACAATATGTATGATTTTAGTGTGATAAAATCGCTTACTAAACTTTTTTGTAATTATATAAAATTTTACAACTCCGTTGCCATGACGACTTAACACTGTAAATCCTAAAGTAACTATAAAACAATGATTTAAACAATTTTACAGCTCAAATAATACACCATTTTAATACAAGAATCAATGCAAGCACTTTTTATAAGCTTTACATTTCTGCCTTTAAACTCTCCAAAAATGGGCCCCATTTACTTCCGTATTTTTTTAAAAGAGGGACAAGTCGAAATTATTTTTTATGGTAATCAACATTATGCCACAAGTGCTATCAATTGAGCTTAACTTGCATTGAACCCAGAGTATTACTTTAAGGCAAGTATCAATTTTACAAGGTGTACTATTACTTTTCAGTGCAATCTGACTTTTATGCTGTGGATGATAAAATGGGTGGAGAAATGGGTGATTGTTGTCTAAAGCTAAGCAATAAACACTTTAGCAATACAAATGTACAGATATTTGTCATGCCAATAAAGCATGTTTAATTACATTTAATGGAGACACAGAAAGAGAGAAAGGCCAAGCAACACTGACTCATATGAGCATGTGCCCACCCGATACTGTTGATATGTGTGATTTATCATTTTCATTTATGTATTTATGTTTTTGTCATTGTGTAAGGTTTCCCTGATGATTATTTTGTTTATTGGTTTTCTTCTGATGTCATTCTTCATCTCTCAACTGCCAGTTACACAGATGGAGAACAGCAAACACATCCTGACAGTCAGTCTGCTGTCTCTCTCAGCTGTCATACACATACACATACTCCTTCAAACCCAGCATCACTATAGTCTATGGTACAAAGCACCCTCTTGATTTTGGAAAATGATGATATATTGTAATTGTAATTGTATGTGTTGTGTGACATATTTGTGTGCATACCAGTGTATGTACTGTATGTATTTGTTTACAGCCAGCCAGATCAATGGTGCTTATGCACACAGGAGAAAAGAGACATTGAAACTGATTCATAATATTGATAGGTTGATAAAGTGTTAGTTTAATTGATGGGTTTTATTGAACCGTAATTGATCTGTGGATTTATTGAACAATACTGTAAATAATCTTGGGATACTGCCATATGCATAAAGGTCTGAAAGATGAACATAAATACAGCAAATTAGAGAGAAAGAGAGAGACTGAGAGACTGACTGACTGACTTTAGGGTTTCTGAGAATTGGTCATAAATTGGAACTGGGTGAATGATAATGCATTTGGCAATGATCCATGTTTACAACAGCTCTCGGATGATTTTCTGATAGAAATGTTCTCTTTTCCTTTTTGTTTATTAGCAGCCACGGTGGTTTGCATCAAAGAGCCCTAAATCTATTCATACCAAAAATTTGTTCATTATAATATTTTAAACACAATTTTCACATTTTTTTGGTAACAACAGCTGAAAGATAAGGTGTAATGTTAGTCGCCCATAATGTAACCAATGTACAGTTGTGCTCAAAAGTTTGCATACCCTTGAATGTTTGGCCTTGTTAAAGACACACAAGGTGACGCACACAGGTTTAAATGGCAATTAAAGGTTAATTTCACACACCTGTGGCTGTTTAAATTGCAATTAGTGTCTGTGTATAAATAGCCAATAAGTTTGTTAGCTCTCATGTGGATGCACTGAGCAGGCTAGATACTGAGCCATGGGGAACAGAAAAGAACTGTCAAAAGACCTGCGTAACAAGGTAATGGAACTTTATAAAGATGGAAAAGTATATAAAAAAGATATCCAAAGCCTTGAAAATGCCAGTCAGTACTGTTCAATCACTTATTAAGAAGTGGAAAATTCTGGGATCTCTTGATACCAAGCCAAGGTCTGAGAGACCAAGAAAGATTTCAGCCACAACTGCCAGAAGAATTGTTCGGGATACAAAGAAAAACCCACAGGTAACCTCAGGAGAAATACAGGCTGCTCTGGAAAAAGACGATGTGGTTGTTTCAAGGAGCACAATACGACGATACTTGAACAAAAATGAGCTGCATGGTCAAGCTGCCAGAAAGAAGCTTTTACTGCACCAATGCCACAAAAAAGCCCGGTTACAATATGCCTGACAACACCTTGACACGCCTCACAGCTTCTGACACACTGTAATTTGGAGTGACGAGACCAAAATAGAGCTTTATAGTCACAACCATAAGCGCTTTGTTTGGAGAGGGGTCAACAAGGCCTATAGTGAAAAGAATACCATCCCCACTGTGAAGCATGGTGGTGGCTCACTGATGTTTTGGGGGGTGGGGGGCGGGGTGAGCTCTAAAGGCACGGGGAATCTTGTGACAATTGATGGCAAGATGAATGCAGCATGTTATCAGAAAATATTGGCAGACAATTTGCATTCTTCTGCACAAAAGCTGTGCACGGGACGCTCTTGGAATTTCCAGCAAGACAATGACCCTAAGCACAAGGCCAATTTGACCCTCCAGTGGTTACAGCAGAAAAAGGTGAAGGTTCTGGAGTGGCCATCACAGTCTCCTGACCTTAATATCATCGAGCCACTCATGCAAGACGACCAAAGACCAAAGACTCATTGGACTCAAGATGGCGCCGAGTATGGCTGCTGCGTTGCGAGCTCCGACACAACATAGTAATGTTTTGTTTGTTTTGTTCACAATTCTTACGTTTTTTGTCTTGGATGTTGTCTGCCTTGTTGTCTACGACAGACAAACACTTTTGGACATTGGTTCAGCAATTTCACACAGTAAACCGGACTTCATATTCCTCAATGCCGACCCGCTGTTTA
This sequence comes from Myxocyprinus asiaticus, assembly GCF_019703515.2. Taxonomy (NCBI): domain Eukaryota; kingdom Metazoa; phylum Chordata; class Actinopteri; order Cypriniformes; family Catostomidae; genus Myxocyprinus; species Myxocyprinus asiaticus. Next base: position 49,330,121 of record NC_059348.1, on the reverse strand, counting down.
CAAACACGCAAGCGGAGCCCTTTGTCTGGGCAGCACGGCCGCGGAAACGCAAAAGGAAAAGGGGAAACAGAGCCGGCGTTCTCATCAGAGTAAGACGCCGCGCAAATCGACCCCCGCTACCCACTATTCTTCTGGCAAATGTTCAGTCTCTGGATAACAAGCTCTGCGAGCTGAAAGCGTGGATCTCTTTCCAACGAGATACAAGGGACTGCTGCATTATCTGCCTTAAGGAAACTTGGATGTCTGCGGAGACTCCAGACTCAGCCATTGAACCCACGGGGTTCTCCGTGCACCGAGCGGATAGAGCGAAAGACCTCTCAGGTAAAACTAGAGGAGGTGGTGTATGTTTTATGATCAACAAATCCTGGTGTGATCAGAGGAACGTTCATTCTATCAAGTCTTTCTGCTCTCCTGATCTGGAATTTCTTATGCTTCTGTGTCGACCATTCTGGCTACCGAGGGAATTCACAGCGGTCATTATCACTGCTGTGTACATTCCCCCACAAGCCAACACAGACCAGCACTCAAGGAACTGTATGGGAGTATAAGTGAGCAGGAAACCGTGCACCCTGAGGCCGCGTTCATTGTGACCGGGGACTTTAATAAAGCCAGTTTAAAATCAGTCGCACCAAAATATCACCAGCACATTAGTTTCAACACACGAGGGGACCGGGTTTTGGACCATTGCTACTCTCCCTTCCGGGATGGCTACAAATCCCTCCCCCGCCCACCATTTGGCAAATCGGACCACTCTTCCATTCTGCTTCTGCCCGCTTACAGGCAGAAATTGAAACAGGAAGCACCCACCCTCAGAACGATCCAGTGCTGGTCGGACCAATCAGACTCTACGCTACAGGACTGTTTTGATCACACGGACTGGGAGATGTTCCGGTCCACCTCTGATGACGACATCGAGCTTTATGCTGATAGCGTAATGTGCTTCATCAGAACGTGCGTAGAGGACGTGGTTCCGACCAGAACAGTACGGATCTATCCGAATCAGAAACCTTGGATTAATAGCGATGTTCGCGCGGCACTTAATGTGCGGACCTCCGCTTTTAATTCTGGGAACGCGGAGGAGCATAAACAAGCCAGTTATGCCCTCCGAAATCAGAACCGCAAAACGCCAGTACAGGAGCAAGACTGAAGGACAGTTTAACACCACCAACTCTAGAAGCATGTGGCAGGGAATTAACATCATCACGGACTTTAAAGGGAATAAAAACTCCGCCATGAACACCGCTGCCTCTCTCCCGGATGAGCTAAATACTTTTTATGCTCGTTTCGAGGGAAATAACACCGCCCTCGCGGAGAGAGCTCTCGCAGCTGAAGCTACAGAGGTTAGTTCACTCTCCGTCTCTGTAGCGGATGTAACCCGATCCTTCCGACGGGTGAATATCCGCAAAGCCGCGGGCCCAGACGGCATTCCGGGCCGCGTCATCAGAGCGTGCGCGAACCAGCTGGCTGGTGTTTTTACTGACATTTTCAACCTTTCCCTCTCTTTGTCTGTAGTCCTCACATGCTTTAAAACATCCAACATTGTGCCTGTTCCAAAACAACCAAAAATAACTTGTTTAAATGACTGGCGTCCTGTTGCTCTGACCCCCATCATCAGCAAATGCTTTGAGAGACTAATCAGAGACTATATCTGCTCTGTGCTGCCTCCATCACTGGACCCATTGCAGTTTGCTTACCGCAACAACCGCTCCACTGATGATGCCATTGCATCTACAATACACACTGCTCTCTCCCACCTGGAAAAAAGAACACTTATGTGAGAATGCTGTTTGTAGACTACAGCTCAGCATTCAACACCATAGTGCCCTCCAAGCTAGATGAGAAACTCCGGGCTCTGGGCTTAAACAGCTCGCTGTGCAGCTGGATCCTGGACTTCCTGTCAAGCAGACGCCAGGTGGTTAGAATAGGCAGCAACATCACCTCATCACTGACCCTCAACACTGGAGCCCCTCAGGGCTGTGTTCTCAGCCCACTAATGTATTCCTTGTACACACATGACTGTGTGGCAACACATAGCCCCAATGCCATCATTAAGTTTGCTGATGACACGACGGTGGTAGGTCTGATCACTGACAATGATGAAACAGCCTACAGAGAGGAAGTGCACACTCTGACACACTGGTGTCAGGAGCACAACCTCTCCCTCAACATCAGTGAGACAAAGGAGCTTGTGGTGGACTTCAGGAGAATCACCATCAATGGAGCACCAGTGGAGAGAGTCAGCAGCTTCAAGTTCCTGGGTGTCCACATCACTGAGGAACTCACATGGTCCATTCACATTGAAGTCGTTGTGAAGAAGGCTCATCAGCGCCTCTTCTTCCTGAGACGGCTGAGGAAGTTTGGAATGAACCGCCACATCCTCACACGGTTCTACACCTGCACTGTAGAGAGCATCCTGACTGGCTGCATCTCCGCCTGGTACGGCAATAGCACCGCCCACAACCGCAAAGCACTGCAAAGGGTGGTGCGAACTGCCAGACACATCATCGGAGGTGAGCTTCCCTCCCTCCAGGAAATATATACTAGGCGGTGTGTGAAAAAAGCTCGGAGGATCATCAGAGACTCCAGCCACCCGAGCCATGGGCTGTTCTCACTGCTACTAGGTAGGCGGTATCGCAGCATCAGGACCCGCACCAGCCGACTTCATGATAGCTTCTTCCCCCAAGCAATCAGACTTCTGAACTCTTGATCTCCCACGATCAATACATCAGCACTGCACTTTATTACCCTTACTCTTATATCTCACACGAACTGTCATAAATTATATTATTATTATATTATATTCTCTCTTAATAACTGACTATCAACCGACAGCCTGAATGTCAATACAGTACAATACTGTACATTCTATATATACTATATATACTTTTTTATATATTTTATTTTTTATTTTTATTGAATAATGTGTATCTATATAGTGCGTATTGTATACTGTACAGTGTATGTTATTATTTGTATATTGTTGAGTGTAATTATGTGTATATTAGATGTTTAAATTGTGTTGTTTTAATTTGGTGTTATTGTAAATTGGTACTGTCTCATCACTGTCACGACTGCTATGTTGATCGGAACTGCACCCAAGAATTTCACACACCATTGCACTTGTGTATATGGCTGTGTGACAATAAAGTGATTTGATTTGATTTGATTTGACTTTGCATGACCTGGAGGCATTTTGCCAAGACGAATGGGCAGCTATACCACCTGCAAGAATTTGGGGCCTCATAGACAACTATTACAAAAGACTGCACGCTGTCATTGATGCTAAAGGGGGCAATACACAGTATTAAGAACTAAGGGTATGCAGACTTTTGAACAGGGGTCATTTCATTTTTTTCTTTGTTGCCATGTTTTGTTTTATGATTGTGCCATTCTGTTATAACCTACAGTTGAATATGAATCCCATAAGAAATAAAAGAAATGTGTTTTGCCTGCTCACTCATGTTTTCTTTAAAAATGCTACATATATTACCAATTCTCCAAGGGTATGCAAACTTTTGAGCACAACTGTATATGTTGTTTGAGTAGGTATTGTTTTGTGTAATGTCAATTGTGCATGTACAGTAGTGTACATTTACTGGGCAGTTGCCCAGGGCCGCATCTTGTTGGGGGGTCGGCACCCCCACCCCACCGCCCCAGTCAACAACTTTGGGGGCATGTTGAAGTGGGTTTCGCCCAGGGCGCCATACAAGCTAGAACTGCTACTGCATTTGATCATGTGTTCGTTCTATCATTCTATCGTTTGATCGTACGATCTATAATTTGTTCGTTCTATTGTTCATTATATGGTTACTTCAATCTATTGTTCGTTCTTTTGTCTGTTTTATCATTCAGTCTATTGTTTGTTCTATCATTCAATATATCGTTCAATCTATTGGTTTGTTTGTTCAGTCGTTCTATCGTTAATTTGTTCTATCGTTCGTTCTATCTATTGGTCGTTCTATCTTTAGTTTTTTCTATGGTTTGCAGGGCCATAACTAGTGGGGTGAAAGGTGGTAACGATTCTAAGGGCCCAAAGTTCTATAGTTCATTCTATCTTTCGTTCTCTCATTCTTTCTGTCGTTCATCCTATTGTTCGTTCTATCGTTCAATCTATCGTTCGATCTAGCGCCAGTTCTATCAATCTCGTCCGTTTGTTATGTCATTGGTTCTATCCCTCATTCGTTCTAAAGTTAGTCCGATCTTTAGTTCGTTCCATCTATCGTTCATTCTGAAGATCTATCGTTCGTTCATTCCATCCTTCTTTATAACGTTCGTTCTATCGTTCAATCTATCCTTAGTTCAATCTGTCCTTCATTATTTTGCCCGTTCTTTCATATAGTCTATTCATTATTTTTATCGTTTGTTCTATCGTTCAGGTTATCGTTTGTTCGTTCTGTCATTAGTTTTTCTATAGTTCATTCTATAACTCGCTATCATTCAATCTATTGTTCGATCTTGCGTACGTTGGTTCTATCGGTCGTTCTATCGTTCAATCATTCTGTCGTTGGTTCGATCTATCATCCGTTCACTCATTAGTTCGATCGATTGTCAATCTATCATTCATTCTGTTGTCTGTTCTACAAATCTCGTTCAATCTATCATTCATTCTATCGTTCTTTCCATTGTTCGATCTACCGTTCGTTCATTCAATCATTCGATCTTTCATTCGTTCTATTTTTCTATCGTTTATTCTCTTGTTTGTTCTATCATTCTATCTTTTATTCTATCGATCATTCATTCTATCGTTTGAAATGCCACCTCATTGAAATGTGAGGTTTGAGGTAGCATGAACGCCTGAGTCATTTGATAGGATCCGTTTCTGATTCTCAGCTCTGTGTTGTGCTAGAGTCATTCTTTTTCATTAGAGATGTTTTATTTGATCTTTTCAATATGACATCTTATAATGCCAGTCAGCAGACCTCTTTTCTCCTTTGCAAAGCTACACTGACTTCATGGTACAAGTTAGTCTCCAAGTTTCAAAGAATTTCTTTGTCTTCTCCATCTTTATCTCTGTACTGATGATCTCTACAAAAGACATCCGCCATTGACTTGCGGCCTTGGTTTCCATGGACACAGAAACTTGTCCTAGGGACTGACTTGTTTAGTATGGCTGTGTGTAGCTCAGCTTTACAAGCAGCAACCTGCAAAGCCCTGAATGCTGCACATCAAATGAGATTTCAAGCCCCTGATGTTTAAAGATTGAAATATTTGACGTCAACCAAGCAAGGTCATGGAGGCAGGTTTTGTGTATAAAAACATCTAGGCTATTCAAATCCAATGTCTGGGGGGTAACTAACTAACAGACTGAGCAGTAGAGAATTTACTAACTTTACATATTTCAGAAATGTGACAGTAGCCCAGATGTCCGTCCCCCCCCAAACAACCCTTCTGACTAAAACCAGCACCCAGCCTGGTCAGGTTTCTGATTTTAGAGGGGTTTTGAACACTTTTTAGCTGACCAGGCTGGGAGACAAGCTAAGACCAGCCTGACCAGCCAACTAGCTGTTTTTAATTTCCTTTTCTCTTCTCTAGCAGATATGCAGTGTGACCAAATGCTTTAAAACAGTTTTAAATGGCATAGATTTGCGTTCACAGGTTGACTAACGTAGCTTTCCAAGTAGGCTACAGTAGATCAGGATTTCAGTGTTATTCTCCTTGGGTAAGTTATCTCGCACTGACACCTACTGGTGAATAACTGGTCCATATAGTAAGGTAGCTCATATTACATCACACACAAACAGAAACAGACTACTTTGAAGAGAGAAATAGGGACAGAAATAGATTCACCCTGTGTTGGATCATAAGCACTGATGTATCTAAATCATCTGACTAAACATCTCAAAAGACTGTCCAAACACTCTAAGGCATAACAATGTATTTGCTGTTGGTGCGTTTGCAGATTAATTATTTCGAGAACCTCCCTGTTAGGTGTTTTAATGGGAAATGCTTTCTTTTCAAATGCTTTTTTGTTTTCCCTTATAATTTTGGACCTATCCGGATAACTGATCATTTTTAAATGTGCTTTTTGTTTCTCCAAAAAGTAGACTGCCTGAAAATCCGCCCCCCCCCCAGGTAGTAGTAGCACAAATAACCTCCAATAATGATACCCGCAGAAGACAAAACTTTATTCCTTATGTCATGGTTTCAAGGCCAAATTACAAATAAATAAAGGAGTTGCTTGTTATGACCTCTCATAAGACAGTAACTTCACCCACACAAAGGAGAAAAGATCCCAAACCTGCTCAGTAACAAAGATTTAACACATTTATAGGAAGTTTTACATTTGCACATCTGCTAATTGCAACTGTCATATTTACAGTGGGTAATACAAGGAGAGAGAATTACTCCACCAAATCAAACAGAGTCAGTCAGTTGTTATTACGAACTGATCAAAATCATCCTTTGATGGTCCAATGACCTAAAGTAAAAAGTTACTAGCTGAACAGCTCTTAAATCCTGAAGCTAAAAGCACTACCGTTCCAAGTTATATATTTCAGAATAATATTGTTGATGCAAATGCCATGGACTGACAGGCCGATACAGCAATCAAATTACAATTCTCCCAAAGTCAGTAGAAATAAGGTGGAGCTCTCTCTGATTGGCAAGCTGCTTGTAGCTGGAACCAATTACACTGCAGGACTAACTTGAGCACAAAGCAGAGTGCTAGCAGAGTATACAGCAGCTATGAGACGGGGATGATTCACTCCCTGATTTTGAGACAGAAATACATTTTCATAAGTATAAATCCCTATAAACCACATTTAACTTCCACTGTGTAAAAAAAAAAAAAAATAAATAAAAAAAAAGGCAATCAAAATCCTCCATCGAGCAAAGGCAGAGCTATCTAATTTTGGAAAACCATTTTCCTTTGTTCTTTTTAGGAAAACCTATATATATATTTAATAATAATAATAATAATTAAAAAAAAAATTCGGTAAAGAGCTTCATATCATCAGCTGGAGTGTTTCTAACAGTTTCTAAGGGAATCAAGAGAACATAAAAAACAAATCCAAATATTTTAAACTATTTGCATTGAAAATGTTGTGTTGCAAATCAACAATTACAGTACATCTCCACATAAATAATAATAAATGTATAGATTTAGAAGACATTTGCCCCATATCTGCAAAACGGCACATCTATCAATGTTTGCCATTCAATATCAATCCTGAATCAAATTCGAATCATAATCTGTTGTCAAATCTACAATTGTATAAGTAATGAGCAATCTGCACAGTCTAAAGCAGAATAATTGTGCCCCTTCTGTTACAGGGAAGAGTTTGGAGACATTCATGCTCTTTGGGCGGGACTGTGCGTTTCAGTTTACATATTTCAGAATACATAATTATATTGCACATTCAGTTCATACTTTTCCTTTGTTGATGTCACTAATTGTTTTCTACAATGACAATATCACAATACAACGCTTATTAAAAATAATATAATGGCTATTTAGGAACACAAAAATGGTACCCAAACTACTGCACTGCATCTCGAGTTTCTCTAAATTTGATCACACTTGGTTCCCTTGCAAAACATCCATGCAAAACAATGGCTGACATTATAAGATCACATGATATATTAAAGGATTAAGTTTAAAGGCTTTACAAATTCAAACAAATGGAGTTCAAAGAAATGTACACTGTATGTATGGTTATATTTCTTTTATGATCTGGTTGACCCTGTAGTGATGAGTTAAGGAATATGGGAGAACATAGAGGTGTGAGAAATAAATCTCAAGCTTTTTTCCCAGATGCAAGTTGTTAAGAGGTCTGTTAATGCAAAGTGCACACACACAAAGGGCCCATACATGTGGGTGGACACCAACTCACTAAAATAATTTGGATAGTGTCTGTGAAGGGTAGTGTGAAGTTAAACTGTTAAAGTTGCCCTGATTTCTAATGCTGCGGAAAGCTGTTCCAATCTATCAGCACAGCTCCTTGCAGCATCAGAACTGCTCTCTTTAGAATTAAATTGCTCTTCGCTGTCATAGAACAGATCTCTACAGCATTAGAACAACCCTTCGTAGCATTAAACAGACCTATGCAGCAGAACAGCTCTTTGGGTTAAGACTGTGCTCTGGAGCATCAGAACAGCTCACTGCAGCATCACAACTGCTCTCAACAGCATTCAATTTCTCTTTGCTGTCACAGAACAGAGCTTCATAGCATTAGAACAGCTCTCTGCATTATCAGAACAGCTCTTCACAGTATTAAAATAGCTTTCTGTAGCAACAGAACAGCTCTCTGCTTAAGTCTGTGCTCTGGAGCATCAGAACTGCTCTCTACAGCATTATATTGCTCTTCGCTCTCACAGAACAGCTCTTTGTAGCATTAGAACAGCTCTCTGCAGCATCAAAACTGCTCTCTGCAGCATCCGAACTGCTCTCTGGTTAAGACTGCGCTCTGGAGAATCAGAAAACCTCTTTGCAGCATTAGAACAGCTCTCTAGATTAAGATTGCGTTCTGAAGCATCTGAACAGCTCTCTAAAGCATTAGATTGATTTTTTGCCATCACAGAAAAGCTTTTTATAGCATTAGAATAGTGCTCTGGGATAAGACTGCTCTCTGCAGCATCAGAACAGCTTCTTGCAGCATCAGAACGGCTCTTTACAGCATTAGATTGTTCTTCCCTCTCATAAAACAACCCAGATAGATGTTCTAATGCTATGAAGAGCTAAGACTGCACTCTGCAACAATAGAACATCTCTGCAGCATCAGAACAGCTCCTTGCAGCATCACAACTGCTCTCTACAGATTAGATTGCACTTTGCTGTTACAGAACAGCTCTTCATAGCATCAGAACAGCTCTCTGCAGCATTAGAACAGCTCTCTGGATTAAGACTGTGCTCTGAAGCATCAGAACAGCTCCTTGCAGCATCAGAACTGCTCTCTACAGCATTAGATTGTTCTTTGCCGTCACAGAAAAGCTCTTCATAGCATTAGAATAGTGCTCTGGGTTAAGACTGCTCCCAGCAGCACCAGAACAGCTTCTTGCAGCATCAGAACTGCTCCTTGCAGCATTACATTGCTCTTTGCTGTCATAAAACAACCCAAATAGCTGTTCTAATGCTATGAAGAGCCAAGACTGCACTCTGAGAACATCTCTGCAGCATCAGAACTGATTAGATTGTGCTTTGCTGCCATAGAACAGCTCTTCAAAGCATTAGAACAGTTCTCTCGGTTTAAAAAAAAAAAAGCAGTATTAACCCAGAGAGCTGTTCTGATGCTATATAAGGGCTAAGGCTGCTCTCTGCAGCATCACACTGCTCTTCGCATCATTAAAACAGCATTTTTTGGTTAAGAAGACTGCTCTCTGCAACATTTGGACAGCTCTTTGTAGCATTAGAACAACTCTCTGGGTTAATACTGCTTTCTTCAGGTCTGGATTATTAGAATTTTCTGCACCTTTTCTAGGTACACTGTCCTCAATATGCATAAGCACCTGAACTACACCATTCACTGTGACTATTAAATTCTACAATTCTACACAGGGCAACAATAACTACTTTTGGATACAGGTAAACAAAAAGATGAGGTTTAAAGTAACAAAATACAAATACAAATGATCAAAGTTCCATTTCATGAAAAAGTAGTATTGGAAAAAATACAATAAAGAGAAGCATTCAAAACACATTTAAATTCTGCACTGTTCCCAACGCTGTTAAAAAAAAAAAGGAAAAAAAAAAAAGAAAGCCTGAACAAATGAACAAAGCCAAAAAAGAATGAAAGAAAAAAACATTTCAACAAAATATAAAACATTTCCCTGCATAGAACTGGATGAAAATTCATTGTGACCACTTTGCAGTAGGGAGGAGTGATCAAGCTCATATCTGCCTGCAGTATAATGTGAGGGCGGGGCTGGGTGTGTGTTTATCAAAAAGAACCAATGAAAGAGAAGGAAGAGGAGTGGGTCCAAAAGTCTCACAGTCTGTAGCTGTTTTGTATGTCTTCCAGGAGTCATTCTTGTAGGTCATCTTCATAAATGACAATCGAGTAGTCCATTTTTGTTATTCAGTACCTGCTCCAGCAGGTGGTGTATGCTCTTGCACCATTCCCCCTGCATTTATTTATTATTATTATTTATTTATTATTTTTTTTTTTTAAGTCAAACCATATTTTAATAACCCAGGGAGCATGAAGGCAGAGGATTGTGGGTTGCTTTCGTATATATAGGCATTGTGGAATGGTGTGTCCTAAAACCCCTTCCCTCCCCCTAAATCACCCTGCTGGCATTCATTTGCCACCATACATCCTCTCGATATCGTCCTGATAGTGCGTTTTCAGTTCCTTGCGTTTGAGTTTAAAGGCGTCGGTAACCAGGCCTGTCTCGGGCGTCCAGGGTTCAGAACTCAGACGGATTTTCTTTGGGATCTCAAAACGCTCCAGTTTACCTGTGAATCAGAAGACAGATTTTAGAGACATAAAGCTTGCCAAGCTACAAATGATTAAAAGTAGTTAAAAGAGTCAAGCTACCCTTTAGAATAGTTCACCCAAAAATGAAAATTCCTCATAAATTTACTTTATCCCATCCCATCCCATGACTTTCTTTCTCCTACTGAACACAAACAATGATTTTTAGAAGAATATCTCTGCTCTGTTGGTCCATTCAAGGCAAGTGAATGGTGGCCAGCAAGTCAAGACCACCTAAACCGAGACCAAGTCCCGAGTGTATTGAGACCAAGACTTTGAGGGGTTGAGAACATGTCGAGACCAAGACCAAAGCAGTGCGAAACCGAGTCAAGACCAAGACCAGACCAGTGCGAGTCCCACACTGCATGACACACTTACGATAAAATGTGGAACATGCAAGCCATAGGCATTCCTCAAATTGATCTGAAAGATCCACATTCCCATAAAAACACCCACAGAAAACAAATGAAGATTCCTCTTCATTCACCTCTTTTATTGCCATATATATATATATATGTGTGTCAGTGTACCATGAGAAATGTCTTGATAAAATAATCAAAAGGCATTGCAGAGGTGAATTTTATGTGTGTGAATTTTCCTTTGTTTTCTAAGAGCAAACAAATACAAACAAACACTAGGAGCTGAAATCAACTTAACCATCTTTATTCAACACTCCTCTTCGAAGATTTACCATCCACCTAAAACAATAACATTTTTGTGCAAGCATCCCATCAGGTTTTCTGGATGACTCTTCCCCTAGAAACCATCAAGTACAGAATATATCAAACAATTATTCAATATTTAAAGGTGTCATGAATTGGATTTCTATTTTATTTTGCAATGTTCCCTGAGGTCCACTTATAATGTTAGTGTGATTTTTTTTTCATTAAAAGTAGTCATAATTTAGGAATAATTGGTCATTTTCTATCAAGTTTTTTGGTGCGTGTGTTCTTGAAGACTTCAGTGTTAAAGCCCACTGCTGTGATTGGGTAGCACCTTTGCATGTGGATAAGTGTAAACGCCCCCGCCATTACGCACGTTTGGGGTTGTTTTGAAAACGGTTAAAAAATTGACAACCAGAGGAATTCATCCATACATGTTTGAGCCAGAGTCTAATCCCAAATTTGAAGAAAATGAACCCCCTCCACAAACACCACGGATACTGCAGTCTGTGACAGCGTGGTAAGTAATCACTGTAATTTACTTGTCTATTTGTGTAATAGGTATTACTTTTATTCTTGTTTAAACCAAGATGCGACACAACGGTGTGTATCTTGTTACATAGTTGGGGTGTTTTCCAACGATGAAACATTTCTGTGTTTTACAAATGCTGAGTAACGCATGACAGTGCCAAATAAAGTGTAAATACATGGTGCTATCACATTTATAACTGTGAAAGGATACACTTACTGTGCAACATGTAAACATATACAGGATACATTCACTGGTGTTTGTCGCACTGTCGTTTGTCATATAATCATCTTTCATCATATATTCAGTGTAGTGACAAATGCATACGTTGTTCATTACAATGAGACATGTCTTCATTAAAAAGGAAAGAGATTGTCTAAATATACTGATATCAATACTCTTTAGGTGCATCTGTGGCAATTGTGCCATCATGCCAACAGAACAAGAAAATATATGCTGCTTAGAGATCCCTGTGCATTAAAATTAATACACGTGTGTCTAAAATCACTAGGATCAAATCAAATACTCAGTACACATCTAACTGTATGTAACATACAAAGCAAAATAATTAACATGGATACTACACTTGTTTGTTGCGACATCACTGTCGGGTCCAATATAGTTGGCACTGCATCAACTTTTAATTTAAGTCTCTCTGCAAAGCCTGCTTCGAACTGTGTCTTGTTTGTGAAAGAATCATTGGTAAAATGAAGTGAGCAAACAAACACGTTCTTACCGACGCAAACAGGGACTTCATTAAAAATAAACGTCAGCCACTCTCTCTTAATGTTGGATACTTACGAAGCAAATGCAAGAAATCTAGTTTCCCACAACCTGGCACTGCAACGTCTTGACATCTTCGTGGCCATCGTGACACCTCCTATTGCTCCAAAAATAATCTCACCGCTCTACTCTAATGGCAAGACTGGTGGGCGGGCCTAAGCAGTGTCGATGATAATGTAGGTGTTGATCTGTTTATGCAGAGGCTGGCCTGTGCTGATGTAATACCTCACTATGACGTAATAGAGAGGAGGAAGTAGAGAACAAGTCATTTTGGCACATTGGTTTCAATAAAGCCTTTTTTTGGACTATCGAAGAAGTTTTCGGTTCTGAAATTTAGAGTATGTTTTCATAGTGCTATGAACTCTTATATGTCAAGATATCATGGTAAGTTTGATTTTCCAATTCATGATTTGTCTCTGTCTTAAACAATCTAGACTAGTAACTTTCCGAGTTGAATGGAACGCAGCAAGAGGCAGATTGCTAACGTTAGCAATAAACAACGTTTTAAACAAAAAACTGAAAACGTATGCGTTTTGGCTGTTCGTTTACACGACAACGGCATTTTGGAGCCTGAAAACAAAACGTTTGAAAACGGGTTTCAAAGTCCAAGTTTTTGAAAACGATGCCGTTATCGTCTCCGTGTAAACATACAAAAACATGTGCATGCGTATTACGTGTTCAGTCTATAGGCATGCGCGAGTACTTCAAAACTACAATGGCGGACTACAGGATTGTGCTGCTCAAGATTTTGAGTTTATTGACACTTCTCCAGCAAAGTAATTGTAGTAATAAAGCAACCTCATTATCCATCCAGACAAAATTGCTCGATGCTTTCGCCATCTTCATTGTTTGTATCCACTGCTCTGTGGAAGAATGCTTATGTGCGCAGGCGCGTAGTGTTTCTTTACAAATTGACATCGACAACTACTGGACTGGCATGCATAATACAGCATTTTTAGTCGTTTTCGCAGATCCGTGTGAACAGGGATCGTTTTGACAAGGTTGTCATCTGTACGTAAAACTTTTCAAAAACGCAAAAGGAAAAACGTTTCCGTTTTTAGTACATCGTTGTCGTGTAAATGTACTCTAAGTGACAATAAAAGTTTGATGTGGTCCCAGCTGTCTCGGTAAGCATTGCATTGCAGAATTTACATACTGCTGTGAGCTTTCTTTTGGACACTTTTTTGCAGATGAACTCTTTGTGGTTTAGGTCAGCATTTCCCAACCGTTTCACTTTTTACGATTAAAAAAAATCACATGGCACACCACTATCCCACATAACCATCATCGATAGTTTTCCTTTTCAAGAACTTGTCCATGTTTTCTGTATGTCTTAGTAGCATGAACTCGTAATGTTTGAAATTCGGCTATGCAAAAAATGGAAGTAACATAGGTATGCTGTATAAAGAGGTCACAGATGCTAGGAGCGCTAATTGGATAACGAAAAAACAACAAATTTGTGTCTTTTCCAATTTGTAGATTTGTTCTTGCACATTAATTCTTGCAACGGCACAGCAAATAAATGGTTTATTATTTATTTATTTACTGTATTTTCTGGAAATAAAGTCGCACCGGGTCAAAATTGCGTTGTTGATAGAGAGAGAGAATAAAAACCACCACATAAGTTGCACTGACAGGCAGGCACTAGGACCCAGGAGCAGCCGCCCGGCCTCCATTCACTGGTGCAGATGTCAAACATGGTCATTGAAGATTACAGTACCTCAGAATCTACACATCGTATCACGGTGTTTTTGGACTTGATTAAAACAGGATAATTTGCTTTTAGTAATTGTATGTAACAGTTTCTCACATTCTTCTTATGTTTCATGAGAGAAACGCGACAAGTTAGCCATCTGTTCATAACATCTGTAACTCAATGCTTTACACAAATAAACAGCTTTTAGTCTGTGAGTAAAACAATACACCTGTTGTATTCTATTCATTCATTCGGTTCACTGACTGAATGTTTTTACTACAAGTGTGATGGTGAAGCATCATTTTGTGGGCATGTGAGGAGTTGCGTTTGACAGCGGACTAGAGTTTGTTAGAACAATAAAGTTATGATGGCCAAAATATTTAAACTGGTGTCATAAAATACTTTATAATGGAAAATATACAGAATTGGCAACTTTAAAACTCTTCTACCGTCTCTATGCCTTCAATAATATACCGGAAAAAAAACGGTATTTATTTATTTTGAGGAATTTGATAATTTTCCATGGCACACCTGACAATCTTTCACGGCACAGTGGTTGGGAAACAAACACTGTGATGTTAACAAATAAATCAGACAATTGCAATTTAGTGATATCCCCGCAGTTGTGGTCTTGAAATAAAATCCAGAGTCCTCTTTGTCTAAGACCGAGACAAGACCGAGTAAAAATGCGGTCGATTCCGAGATGAGACCGAGACCTTCAAAAAGACCACGGAAGCGACCGCATTTTTACTCGGTCTTGTTTCGGTCTCAGACAAAGAGGACTCAGGAGTTTGTTTCAAGACCACAAGACTGACCTCGAGTGCTACAACACTGGTGGCCAGAACTTTGAAGCTCCAAAAAGGCAGCATAAAAGTAATTCATAAGACTCCAGTGGTTTAATCCATGTCTTCTGAAACAATCTAATTGGTTTTGGGTGAGAACAGACCAAAATGTAATTTTTTTTTTTTTACTGTACATCTTGCCATTGCAGTCTAGTCAAGCATGATCATGTTTTGAAGCTCTATTACACTTCCTAGCACTTGCACAGAGAGCACAAGGAAGTGTAATCAAGATTGAAATCATGATCGCAAAAAGACTGCTGATGTCAAGATTTATAATGATTTTGGTCTGTTCTTATACAAAACGGACTAGATCGCTTCAGAAGACATGGATGAAACTATTGGAGTCAAATGGATTACTTTTATGCTGCCTATGTGCATTTTGGAGCTTCAAACTTTTGGTCACCATTCACTTGCATTGTATGGACCTACAGAGCTGAGATATTCTTCTAAAAATTTTTGTTTGTATTCCGCTGAAGAAAGAAAGTCATACACATCTGGGATGACATGAGGGTGAGTAAATGATGAGAGAATCTTCATTTTTGGATGAACTATCCCTTTAAATAATATTTATTTTACAAAAAAAAAAAAAAAAAAAAAAAAAAAAAGTTAAATGCAACAAAGGGATTTCTTCGAACATTACTAAGTGAACTGTTTCTATGAAAAGAACTGTTTAAATGAACCAAAACAGAGGAGATACTTGCATGCTACTGAAAAATGTAATTACGCAAAAACCAAACCATTAAGCATGTAATGAAAGCATAGACCGCTTCTGTAACAATACAGAACCAAATGAAAACCCCTTGAAATATCTGGAACATACAATAGATCAATGTTGTTTTTCCAAGCAAAGCCCATAGAAAACAACATGTACTCTTACCTGTTATAGCTGCTTCTGTGATGATGCGCAGAACCTCCTTCTCCATCTCTGCATGGTTACAGATCTCTTCCCATGATCCTCTGATGCCCCTCTGAGTTGCAAGGCCAGTTAATTGCTTCTGATTAGGCACCACAAAGCCAATCACGTAGGACTCGTCACTGTGTGAAGAGAGAAAACTATTTTTACATCTCAAACATTACAACACGTTGCATTCCATGACTGTGGGAACCCTGCGATAATGTTTGTTTCTTTGTGAATGTGTCTACATTTGCACTCACCTGCTAGCATAAGCGCAGATGTTGTCAATGAGAGAGCAGTTTTTCAGGACGGCCTCCACTTTCCCCAAAGACACATATTCACCAGCTTGCAACTTCACCAAGTCCTTCTTACGGTCTACACACATATGACACAACTCATTATAAGAAGCCTCTTTTATAGGATGGTAAAAGCAGACACAGAACAAGCTCTGCAAATGACTCTCTTAATAAGGAATGCTCTACTCTTGGATACACCATTTGCCCTTAAACAATACACGTGATGTACAGTTGTGCTCAAAAATTTGCATACCCTGGCAGAAATTGTGAATTTTTGGCATTGATTTTGAAAATATGACTGATCATGTAAAAAAAACAGTCTTTTATTTAAGGGTAGTGATCATATGAAGCCATTTATTATCTCACAGTTATTTGGCTCCTTTTTAAATCATAATGATAACAGAAATCACCCAAATGGCCCTGATCAAAAGTGTACATACCCTTGAATGTTTGGCCTTGTTACAGACAGGTTTAAATGGCAATTATAGGTTAATTTCCCACACCTGTGGCTTTTTAAATTGTAATTAGTGTCTGTGTATAAATAGTCAATGTGTTTGTTAGCTCTCACATGGATGCACTGAGCAGGCTAGATACTGAGCCATGGGGAGCAAAAAAGAACTGTCAAAAGATCTGCGTAACAAGGTAATGGACTTTATAAAGATGGAAAAGGATATAAAAAGATATCCAAAGCCTTGAAAATGCCAGTCAGTACTGTTCAATCACTTATTAAGAAGTGGAAAATTCTGGGATCTCTTGATACCAAGCCAAGGTCAGGTAGACCAAGAAAGATTTCAGCCACAACTGCCAGAAGAATTGTTCGGGATACAAAGAAAAACCCACAGGTAACCTCAGGAGAAATACAGGCTGCTCTGGAAAAAGACGATGTGGTTGTTTCAAGGAGCACAATAAGACGATACTTGAACAAAAATGAGCTGCATGGTCGAGTTGCCAGAAAGAAGCCTTTACTGCGGCAATGCCACAAAAAAGCCCGGTTACAATATGCCCGACAACACCTTGACACGCCTCACAGCTTCTGGCACACTATAATTTGGAGTGACGAGACCAAAATAGAGCTTTATGGTCACAACCATAAGCGCTATGTTTGGAGAGGGGTCAACAAGGCCTATAGTGAAAAGAATACCATCCCCACTGTGAAGCATGGTGGTGGCTCACTGATGTTTTGGGGGGGTGTGAGCTCTAAAGGCACGGGGAATATTGTAAAAATTGATGGCAAGATGAATGCAGCATGTTATCAGAAAATACTGGCAGACAATTTGCATTCTTCTGCATGAAAGCTGCGCATGGGACGCTCTTGGACTTTCCAGCATGACAATGACCCTAAGCACAAGGACAAGTTGACCCTCCAGTGATAAAAGGTGAAGGTTCTGGAGTGGCCATCACAGTCTCCTGACCTTAATATCATCGCGCCACTCTGGGGAGATCTCAAACGTGTGGTTCATGCAAGACGACCAAAGACTTTGCATGACCTGTAGGCATTTTGCCAAGACGAATGGGCAGCTATACCACCTGCAAGAATTTGGGGCCTCATAGACAACTATTACAAAAGACTGCACGCTGTCATTGATGCTAAAGGGGGCAATGCACAGTATTAAGAACTAAGGGTATGCAGACTTTTGAACAGGGGTAATTTCATTTTTTTCTTTGTTGCCATGTTTTGTTTTATGATTGTGCCATTCTGTTATAACCTACAGTTGAATATGAATCCCATAAGAAAAAAAAGAAATGTGTTTTGCCTGCTCACTCATGTTTTCTTTAAAATGGTACATATATAACCAATTCTCCAAGGGTATGCAAACTTTTGAGCACAACTGTATATGTGTGCATCTCTGTACCGATAATCTTGAGGCAGCCGTCGGGGTGAAACTCTCCGATGTCTCCAGTGCAGAACCAGCGCTGGCCATTCTGATCCACAAAGAAATCTTCCCGGTTTTTCTGCTCGTTCTTATAGTAACCCATGGCGACATTGGGCCCACCAATCAGAATCTCTCCTCGTGGGTTCGGTTTATCTGTGCTGTGATAACCACCTTCAGCCAGATAGAAAAATAAAAATTCATGATTTGATGATGGCTACATCAAAAGATGTGCCCAATTTACCTTTTTTTTTTAACAATGCATTACAACAAAAAACAAAAGCCTTTCTAAAATAAGCAATAAAATGGTAAGTTCAGCCATTCTGTCATCATTTACTCACATGTTGTTCCAAACTTTCTTTCTTCCATGGAACACAAAAGGAGATGTTAGGCAGCAAGTAAGTCACCATTCACTTTCATTGCATCTTTTTTCCATACATGGTGACTGAGGCTGTCATTCTGCCCAACATATTTTGGGTTCCACGTAAGAAAGAAAGTCAAACGGGTTTGAAACAACATGAGAAAGAGTAAATGATGACAGAAATTTTCTTTTTGGGTGAGCTATCCCTTTAAAGTGAACACAAGCTTCTATAGTTATT
Organism: Myxocyprinus asiaticus; assembly: GCF_019703515.2. Lineage (NCBI taxonomy): Eukaryota > Metazoa > Chordata > Actinopteri > Cypriniformes > Catostomidae > Myxocyprinus > Myxocyprinus asiaticus. Next base: position 49,311,536 of record NC_059348.1, on the reverse strand, counting down.
GAATAAAGCAGAGCTTACCTTCCTCCCAGTCCTTTAGAGTGATCTCTGAACACACCAGAGGAGCTCCGACACGCCCAGTGCTGTAGTCATACACTGCAGAAACACACACATTCTTAAAACACTTTGAAAATTAACATGCAGTGTAAATTGCTTTGAATGTTTTGGTTTTACTATCACCTGCATTAAAATCTAGCTACAGTTGATTTCCCAAATGTTTACTAGTATTGCTGATGTGTAAACTTCTTGAAATCACATAAATAGTTAACCCAGTGTAAACCTTTTAACCTGGTGTATTGAACCAATTTTCAGTTCAGGAACCCATGCCACTTATTCCAAATGTGTAAACCTCAGCGTTTACCATGCCTTTTGACCAATGAATTTCCATGACTTTACCCCAGTCCTTTGTTATTAGAGGATAAGGCCTTTTATTACATGGCACTCTAGAATACTCTATTCTGACTGGTCACTGGCGCCATCTAGCGGTCTGATTCCTCTGAGTAACAACCGCATATCTGGGGATTAAAGGAATATTCTGGGTTCAATACAAGTAAAGCTCAATCGGCAGCATTTGTGGCATAATGTTGATTACCACAAAAATTAATTTCGACTCGTTCCTCCTTTTCTTTAAAAAAGCAAAAATTTTGTTACAGTGAGGCACTTACAATGGAAGTGAATGGGGCCAATTTTTGGAAGATTTAAAAGCAGAAAATGTAAGTTTATAATTTTATAAAAGCACTTTCATTAATTCTTCGGTTAAAATGTATGTATTATTTGAGCTGTAAAGTTGTTTAAAATGTAATTTTTACAGTCCTTTTAGGGTTTGTTGACATTACATCGTCATGGCATTGGCAAGTCAAAATACATTTTTTTGGTAATGAAGATTATGCCACAAATGCTGTCGATTGAGCTTAACTTCTACTGAACCTGGAACATTCCTTTAAGATGCATCAGCCCGCTCATCCGGGCTCTACAAGTCATCTTTCATGCTACTCGTATCACTATGCACTCTCTACAAATAAACTAATACATCCAATTCAATTCAAATCAATGTTTCATGTGCATTTATTTATTTATTTGGCAAATAAATGAGCAGTAAAATGGTCATTATTTTCAAAATAACACCAGAACAGACCTCAAACCAGAGGTGGATTTCAGCTGTTCAGCGATTTATTACTTCTCAAATAATTACATAATTTTAACGCAAATGAATAGTTTATGTCCGTTTATTTATTTAATTGGTTAGTAGCCGTGTAATAAGCGGGATAATGTACAGTCAGTTTGTTTTGCATCGTTGTCCTGATCACCCTGACGGGGTTTATTTTGCGATAACAACCGTCTGACTGCACATTATCACTGACTTATCTAGAACTAATTTTGTAGAGATTTCAAATAGCAATTTCTATCCAATTAAATATTATAGAGCTGAGCATGAACTAGAGAAATCACTATAGATATTTTAAAGGCTTCTGTAAATATATGACATTTCATGACTTTTCAAATTATAACATTTAAACTTTAAAGGGGTCATGACATGAGGAATGACATTTTCCTTGATCTTTTGACATACAAGTAGTCATTATACTATAAAAACACACTGTAAGTTTCAGAACTCAAAACTTCCTCACTGCAAAAAGAGCATTTGTTGAAACCAATCCGCCAAAACGACGTCGTCACACTGTGGTAGACATTTGCATCTGACGGCCTCCACAACAACACATCAATGCCTACTTTACCTTATCACTTCTTTAGCCCCTCCCAGTAGCGGTTAGCAGTGTAATGGCAAGGAGTGAGCAAGTCAGTCAAGAGCAGAGAGCCAATCATAACAGTGGGCATTTACTGTCAAGTCTTAAAGGAGAAGCATCACCAAAACAAGCGTTTCTGACAGAGGGTCAAAATGGGGTGGAAAATGATCATATGACTGTTTTTTGTGCAAAAAAACTTTACTGATACCATAAGTAAACCTCAAGGAACATATTCAAATAAAAAAAAGGCATGCCATGACCCCTAACCCTATTTCCAAATATGTCCAGGTTTTCCGTGAATGGGAAACCCAGCTTTTTTTTCCTAGAATTAAAATGTATTATTAGCTTTTAATACTAGAACTCCACAGAACACCATTAGTTTTACTGTAATTCTATTGACCCATCTTTTGATTTTATTACTATACTATAAGTTTTATTACCGCTATTTTGAGTTTCATTCTTGTGTCTGGAGTTCTACCACCCCTAGCTTCAGTTCTAACCCTGCCGGCTCTGAATGTCATGCTTACAATCGCTAATGGTCCCAGCTCCGCAGGTCTCGGTGAGGCCATAGCCCTGACCCACAGGACAGCAGAAACAGATGTTCATAAACCGCTGAGTAGCAGCAGACAGAGGAGCTCCACCAGAGAGCAGCACACGCATGTTACCGCCCAGCAATGAGCGCACCTTCTTAAAAACCAACCTGGAGGTGTGCACAAACGCATAAAAGCAAAGAAATTAGAAATACAAATTTAAACGCATATTGCTGAGACAAACTAGCCTTGTCAGTTTTACATCAAACTAACATTAAAATACATACAATTTACTTATTGTGTAACTGCATGTTGTTCTGCAAAATTCTCATAAGATTCACATTTGCTGCTACTCAGGTTGAGGTATGGGTAGGTTTAGGATTAGAGTTAACAGTGTAATGTAATTAAATGCAGGCACTTTAAATGCAAGTACAATGCAACAACATGTATGTACACAATAAGTTCCTTGTATCAAATGCTTAAAGGAATAGTCCAAAAATGAAAATTCTCTCTTCATTTACTCACCATCATGCCATCCCAGATGTGTATGACTTACTTTCTTCTATTGAACACAATCAAATATTTTTTGAAGTATTTCTCAGCTCTTTAGATCCATACAATGCAAGTGAATGGGTGCCAAAATTTCAAAGCTCCAAAATCCACATAAAGTCAAATTAAAAGTACTCCAGACAACTCTGGTGGTTAAATCCATATATTCTGAAGTGATATGATAGGTGTGGGTGAGACCTTTTTTTTATTTTTACTATAAATTCTCCACCCTCCTCAGTCAATTTCCACTTTAAAAGTTACTTTCACGTTCTCATTCTTCTTGTTTTTGGTGATTCACATCCTCCTTGGATATCGCCCCCTAATGGGAAGGAATTTATGAAAATAATTACTTAAATATTAATTGTTTTTTTTATTACCCACACCTATCATATTGTGTCAACATTTTGGCACCCATTCACCTGCATTGTGAGGACCTACAGAGCTGAAATATTCTTCTAAATATCTTAATTTGTGTTCAGTAGAAGAAAGAAAGTCATACACATCTGGAATGGCATGAGGGCGAGTATATCATGAGATCATTTTCATTTTTGGGCGAACTGTCCCTTTAAGTTCATAGTATTAAAGACACCTAATATAATAAGGGTCACAAAGCTGAAGTGACAATGGCTCGAAATGTATTCGTTATGTGTTACCTGTCACACAGCGGTGTACTGTACCCTTTGGAGATCTGTTCCATTTTGTAATTGTATGCCAGAACAAAAAGAGTTTTCTGAACACTGCTCATCTCTTCAACTTTAGTCATCACATTCTTATAGATACGGTCCATAATCTCCTACAGAGAGAGAGACAAAAATACATATTGTACACAACAACTACTAATGCAATTATTTTCTGTGTGTATGTGAGGTTTCTTACTGGTACCGCTGCCATCAGTGTTGGTTTCAGGACACTAGTGTCTCCTTTGCTGCCCTTTTTAATTTTGGATGACTGTGGGAGAAAGGAAGAAATAGAGTGAGATTATTGCATGCTATTGCCTTTATGTTGCATTATTGCAATTTTTATTTTCTTTGCACATTTTCATTATATAAAGCTGGAAACATGTTGGCTATAAAAACGTAAAGGAGCTTGTACACACTCTCATATGACATACTGACATGTGTGACAACACATCAGCAGGACTAATGCTAATGCAAATTTGTACCTGGTCAGCAAGCGTCTGAGGTGACGAGTATCCAATCCGGCAGCCGTGTGACACACACACCAGTTCAGCGCTGAGCTCCAGGACATGAGCGAGAGGCAGGTAACCAATATAGGTGTCATTCTCACTGTTTGAATAGAATAAATCTCTATTAAACACTGATTTTGATTCTGACTTATAGCTTTTTCGAAGTAACTAGCAGCCCAAAGTAGAGTTAGATCGATATATTGGTTTTACCGATTAATCTGTGCCGATAGTTGCTTTTTGAGCTATCGTTTATCTGCAAAAAATCTATGCCTATTGTTGTCAATAGTTTTGTAAAAAAGAAAATATTTCTCTGTGTTCCTCTGTGGCTGGTGCTGGAAGGTTCTACAGTTAGAACAGTTTGGGTCTACAGTATAACAGTGGCATCTAGAGGTGAAATAAATACAATCGCGTGGGGATTTGCTTTATCTAAATCTTTCATCATTGACAAAATTCATCCATATTTATATCCTCACTTCAATTAATATTGTTATTTTAATTAGATAATCAAGTGTTCTAAATTGAAACGAGCATGAAAAGAAAATGTGCCACATTAGCACACATATCACGTCTCCAACTTCATTATATATACACACACACACACACACACACACACACACACACAAAACCCTTTATCTGGTGAATATATAGGCTTTACAAAGCTTAATCCATCTTTTCAAAATAAGAGTCCCCAGTGTTTTGGTCTTGTTTAAAAGTCCTGCATCATGCACCAAATCATAATTTTTTTTTTTCTGGTTATTATTGGGATTTTGGTTAAACAATAAATTGCATCTGGGATTTTATTCATTTTGGACTCTTGTATGTCTGTGCTCGTCATGGTAAGGACAGAATACTTTTTTTTTTTTTCAAATATTATATAAATCAATTTTAAAAAACATCAGCCTTTTCCACTTCCTTAGTTATCGTATCGGGCAAAATACAATATCGGTCAACCTCTAGCCCAAAGTTCAGCCACAGATCGCATTGAAGTGGCTCAGCCAGCTAAAAAAATAAAATAAATAAATAAATAAATAAATAAATAAATTTGAAAGTTCCACAACAAATAACTTATGCATATTCATCTGAGAAGTAAATCAAACAAGTCCAACAGAAATTTTACCATGTTTTACAAGTAACCACCAGTTACTACAATTATTATAACTACAGTAAAACTATTGTAACTTACTATCACTGCCATCAGAAAAAGTCAAATAAATATAAACAACATGACAGAAATATTCTGAAAGCTTCTTACATTGTTTGAAATAGATCCCATATAATTTAATTACAATTTTACAGTAAAAACAATAACAAGTATTATTTTTACTGTAAAATCATAATAACATTATACAGGATCTAATTATATGGTAATGACTGTGGTGTTTTGGCAGAAACAGCAGTTATCATACTACATGTTTAAAAGGGAAAGCCAAATATTGAAACAGCTAAACAGAGACTGATAATTTGAGACCGTGAGACAGGAGTGGTGTCAGAGAGAAAAATCTACACAGTGAGACCGCATCTGAGACAGACAGTTAAATCCAGAAAGTGAGACAGCTAAAGAGACAGAAAGATAAATCCAGACAGTGAGCAGCTGAAGAGATAGACATAAATCCAGACAGTGAGAAAGGGGTGGTGTCAGACAGACATACTCTAGGTTAGGGATGCGTTCAGCCATGCCAGTGATGCCAGCGATGATGTTGCTATGGGAGATCATGACTCCTTTAGGGATGCCTGTAGACCCACTGGTATACATAATCACTGCGATATCAGACGGGAGAGGCTGTCTGCGGGACACGGCAACTGCACACATACACAGAGACACGGGTCAATCATTGTGCTCAGTTTCACATGTGAAAGACAGGCAAAGAAGAAAAAAAAAAAAGATGTGAATGTTCCAAACCTTTTTTCTCAGTCTGTCTGAACTGTGAAAACCTGCTCTATTAATGATAACATCTCCTTCTGTTATCTCAGGAGGGTTTTTACTCATATCTGACACAACGGCTGAGTGTGTGGGCTCTTAACACTGGTCCTAAAGAGCCTTCTTTTCATCTGACAGGAATATCCTGCTGTGAAAACTGTTTTATTTTTACACAACAAAATCTATATTTCCAGCTCTTTTGGTCCTTTGTCTGTTTATTGAACTTGTAAACTTCAAAACATGTCAAAAGTGGGGGGAATAATTTCATGCTTAAAAGGCACACTTTTGCTGTATCAAACTTGTATGCTTTCATTCCTCTGTGGAACACAAACAAAGATATTTTGAAATAGATACAGTGCATTCAGAAAGTATTCAGATCTCTTAATTTTTTTCACATTTTGTTATGTTGCAGCCTTATGCTAAAATGCTTTAAATTATTTATTTTTTTCACATCAATCTACACTCCATTCCCCATAATGACAAAGCAAAAAGCAGAATTGTGATAACTTTGCAAATTTATTTAGCTCAGGTGCATCCCATTTCTCTGGATCATCTTTGAGATGTTTCTGCACTTCATCAAAGGAACTGCCTGCAGAGCACAGAGACAGGATTGTGTCGAGGCACAGATCTGGGGAAGGCTACAAAAAAATTCCCAAGAGCACAGTGGCCTCCATAATTCTTAAATGGAAAAAGTTTGGAACAACCAGGACTCTTCCTAGAGCTGGCCGCCCGGCCAAACTGAGCAATCGGGGGAGAAGAGCCTTGGTAAGAGAGGTGACCAATTCACTCTGGTTGAGCTTCAGAGATCATGTGTGGAGATGGGAGAAACTTGCAGAAGGACAGCCATCACTGCAACACTCCAACGATCTGGGCTTTATGGTAGAATTTGCAAAAAAAAAACAAAAAAAAAAAGCACTTTAAGGACTCTCAGACTGTGAGAAACAAGATTTTCTGGTCTGATGAAATGAAGATTGAACTGTTTGGCCTCAATTCCAAGCATTATGTCTGGAGGAAACCAGGCACCACTCATAACCTGCACAATACCATCCCAACGGTGAAGCATGCTGGTGGTAGCATCATGCTGTGGGGGTGTTTTTCAGCGGCAGGGACACAGGGACTGGTCAGGGTTGAAGGAAAATTCAACACAGCAAAATAGAGAGATATTCTTAATGAAAACCTGCTCCAGAGTGCTCAGGACCTCAGACTAGGCCGAAGGATCACCTTCCAATAGGACAATGACCCTAAGCACAATGCCAAGACAACGCAAGAGTGGCTTAGGGACAATCTGTGAATGTCCTTGAGTGGCCCAGCCAGAGCCCGGACTTGAACCCAATTGAACATCTCTGGAGGGACCTGAAAATGGCTGTCCACTGACGGTCCCCATCCAACCTGACAGAGATTGAGAGGATCTATAGGGAAGAATGGCAGAAAATCCCCAAATCCAGGTGTGCAAAGCTTGTCACATTATACCCAAAAAGACTTGAGGCTGTAATCACTGCCAAAGGTGCTTCAACTAAGTACTGAGTTAAGGGTCTGAATACATATGTCAATGTGATATTTAAGTTTTATTGGTTTTCTGTTTTTCTTTTTTTTTTTTAATTATTATTATTTTATTTTTTTAATCCCCTTTCGTCCCCAATTTTTGGAATGCCCAATTCTCGGTACTTACTAGGTTACTCACCTCAATCCGAGTGGCGGAGGACAAGTCTCTGTTGCGTCCGCTTCTGAGACCGTTAATCTGCACATCTTATCACGTAGCATGCTGTGCATGACACCGCTGAGACTCACAACATGTGGAGGCTCATGCTACTCTCCACGATCCACGCACAACTTACCATGCGCCCCATTGAGAGCGAGAACCACTTAATCATGACCACGAGGAGGTTACCCCATGTGACTCTACCCTCCCTAGCAACTGGGCAAATTTGGTTTCTTAGGAGACCTGGCTGGAGTCATTCAGCACACCCTGGATTCAAACTCGCGACTCCAGGGGTGGTAGTCAGCGTCAATACTCGCTGAGCTACCCAGGCCCCCTCAGTTTTTTCTTTTTAATAAATTTGCAAGGTTATCAAAAATCTGGTATTTGCTTTGTCATTATGGGGTATGGAGTGTAGATTGATTTGAAATGAAAAGAAAATATTTAAAGCATTTTAGCATAAGGCTGCAACATCCAAAATGTGAAAAAATGAAGGGGTCGGAATACTTCCTGAATGCACTGTATGTGTTTATATCCATAAAACTTTCAAGCTACAAAAAAATACATAAAGGCAGCATAAAGTTAATCTATATGACTCGAGTGGTTTAATCCATGTTTTCTGAAATTATATAATCGGGTTAGGTGCATGCGTTTGGGTTTGATTCATGCACAGAGCACAAGTACAGTAAGGCTGTCAAACTAAAATTGGGAATTCAAATTTTCTTCTAATTTAAGAAAAAAATGCACATTTGAATGCTAAAACTGTGCATTAGAATTAAGGATGTGTGCCAAGCACTGAAAGATTGCATTCTTGTGGTAAAAGGCTAGACGCACATTTTGCAAAATGCAGTAGGTCAAATATTTGCATACTATACTGTTAAAAACAGCACAGGCAGCATGGTTGTATTCCATTCCAAAAATACTCCACTTGTTGGAATCTTCTAGATGTTGTGGGATAAGAGGCAAATTAAGTTTGAGCTCTTACTGTTCTCAGGTTTGGCCCCTAGTTCTTGCACAGTTGCCATATTGTGGACCATGATGCCTCTAGGCAGATCTGGCAAACTGGGGGGCTTCTTATCCACCACTATAATGTGCTTCAGTCTGGGGACATCCATTAGAATCGCCTGAGCGAGAGAGAGAGAGAGAGAGAGAGAGAGAGAGAGAGAGAGAGAGAGAGAGAGAAAGAGAGAGAATCGTTCAGATCACGAGTTACAAGAGTTTTAAGGTCATGTGCCATCCCTAAATCCCACCAATGTGGCTTGTTCTCACCTTGAGGCGGCTCTGTAGCAGGTCTTTGCTTGTTATGATGTGAGTGACCTCAGTCTCATTCAGCCCATGAGCAATTGCTGCTCCTCCCAATGTAGAGTACAGAGTCACCACTGAAAGACAGACAGAGAGAGACAGTCATGACGACCATGAGTATTAAATGTCTGTGGTGGTGGGGGCGTGGTTGAGCGCCAGCTTGTGAATGGAAAGCGAGATCAGGAGATGAGAATGGTAAGGATCATCACCTGGCAATGATGGTCTCTAACAGCTGTTTGTCATTGCAGTGAGAGTTGGAGATGGATTTAAGAGCGAGCCAGATGCCCCAGAGAGAGAGAGCTACCACACACACCCCGAGACTGTGTTAAGCTGTGTGCGCTGAAAAGCATGATTATTGATTGAAGTGCTGAAAAGCCAATTTTGTGTTATAAAATAAATACCTTTCGAGTTGGATTCGCCATCTCCTGCTTCCTCCTTGCAACCCCTTTACAAACTTTGTACACTGGTGCCAAAACCCGGGATTTAAGGGAGGAAAAACGCCACCACGGATGCCTCACCTCTAGAGGATGTTTTTAAGACCCTCGCCAGCATTTTCCACACACAACATCAGGCACTCCTTTAGCTGCGCACAGAACAGGAGCAGCCACTCCAGGCCCAAGTGGAGGATCAGCAGGTGCTCCGGAGCTTGCTGTACCAGGAGGGTGCTGCCGCTGTGACCCCGGACCCCATGTTCCGCTTGTCAAGATGGGCCCCAAGACAATCTGGAGGCCTTCCTGGAGCTCTTTGAGCGGACGGCGGGGACCACTGTTGTCCAGGGAAGCCCAACTCGCAGCGCAGCAGTTACCAACAGAGAACCTCCTGGTGTACGCCGACTTGAAGAAAGCCATCCTGCAACAGGTTGGCTGGACACCCGAGCAGCAGTGACAACACTGCTTCTCGCTGACCATTGGTGAGCACGGTCGCACGTTTGCCTTCACCCAGAAGTTTATCGCTCGACTTCCAAGAGGGACGGCAGAGTGGGTCCAGTACCACCATCCAGAGTCGCTCCAAACAGCCATCCAGCTGGCAGAGGACCACATGGCGGTGTCTTTGGGAGCCGGCGAGCCCCGAGACCCTTCTCTCTCTCTCTCTCTCTCTCTTGTCTCCCCTCCTTCCCCTTCTTTCGGTCCTGTTCTGTCCACCCCCTCCCAAACCGGCTACCCGCCGGTTTCCTCTACCCCTCTCTGCTCCCACTCCCAGGTTGGTGGACCTGCTGCCACGTGCACAGATGTAGAGCCTGGGCCAATCTCTTGGAGCTGCGGGGAGCCCATGCATTTCCGGGACCCATGCCCGGTGATAGAGGTGGGGACATTGGCTCAGGTCCCCGACGCGCCACAGGCCGCACCCGATCTAGCTGGGACTGCATACCCATGAGTATTAAGAGGGGCACATACCCACTAGGGAGTGTTGGTGGTGTAGTGGACTAAAGCACTGAACTGGTAGGCAGAAGGTTGTTGGTTCAATCCCCACAGCCACCACCATTGTGTCTTTGAGCTTAACTCCAGGTTGCTCCAGGGGGATTGCCTTGTAATCAGGGCACTGTAAGTCGCTTTGGATAAAAGTGTCAGCCAAATGCATAAATGTAAATGTAAATGTACATACTAAGCCTTGGTGGATTTGGGTTGCGGCCAAACCTCCATCCATCAATGCCTGGTTCAAGGCAAGGCTTTGGGTGCTAGTCACAAGGTGAAGGTACGGTGTGTGCATGGGGATATCCATGACTATCCTGTAGTGACTGTGACGATTCAATTTTGGGGACAAAAGCATAGTGTTGAGGGTGCGGTTAATACCCACCACACCATTTCGCAAATTTTGGGCACGAATTGTCAGTGTTTTCCACTTTATTAAGGGAAATTTGTGCAGATTGGTCCTGTAACAGAGCTAGCTGGGGAGGCAGAGCCGGGGCCGTAAGAATGATGTAAGGGAGGGGGAAGTCTCGGCTTCCTCAGCCCTTAGAGGATTCCCCGCCTGGGATTTCCCTCTAGAGCAGATACGAGACGAGACTCTTTGGCATGCCTTCGACCAAGTGAGAGTGACTGATGGTCAATGACTTCAGCCAGACATTGCACTCACCTATCAGTACTTTTATATTATAAATGACCGGTTGTTCGAGTGATGCAGGATGCTCAGACAAAAGAAGATACAACCCAGTTGTTGATACCGAAGAGCTGTCGGGAAATGTTATTTCAGACGGCTCATTATAATCCGATGGCAGGTCACTTAGGACATGAAAAGACACTGAACCATCTAATGGCCCATTTCAATTGGCCGGGCATTCGCAGGAATGCTCGCAGATGGTGTGCGGCACGCCGTGAATGTCAGCTGGTGAATCCACTGGCAACCCCAAGAGCGCCTTTACGCCCGCTTCCTTTGATCGAGGTCCCCTTTAAAAGAATTGGTATGGACCTCGTCGGGCCATTAGAGCGGACGGCATGTGGGCATCGCTTTGGGTTGGTTCTGGTGGACTACGCAATGCGATATCTGGAAGCAGTGCCTCTACGCAACATTTCAGCATGTAGTGTTGCAGAGGCACTCTTCAGAATTATCTCCCGATTCCAAAAGAAATCTTCAACTGATCAATGCACTACTTTCATGTCACGTACACTATGTGAGCTGTACGAATTATTGGGTAATAAATCGATTCGGACGAGCGTGTACCACCCGCAAACAGACGGCTTGGTCGAACGGTTTAATAAAACCCTGAAAAACATGATTTGTAAGTTCATGCATGAAGATGCTCAGAATTGGGATAAGTGGCTTGAACCCCTGTTATTCGCAGTTCGAGAGGTCCTGCAAGCCTCCACGGGATTCTCCCCATTTGAATTATTGTATGGGCGTAAGCCTCGCGGTGTCTTACACGTCATGAGGGAAAACTGTGAGGAGGGACCTTCAAACAGCAAAAACAAAATTCAATATGTTCTTGACCTGAGAGCAAAACTCCACACATTGGGGCAACTATCACAGGAGAATTTGCTACAGGCTCAAGAACGTCAGTCCCGGCTGTATACCAGGTGAGCTCGGCTAAGGGAAGTTACACAGGGAGATAATGTCTTGTATTACTACCCACATCAAGCTCTAAATTACTCACAAAGTGGCAAGGGCCCTTTGAGGTCACACGGAGAGTCTGGAAAGTCGATAATGAGGTTAAACGAACAGATAGGGGTGAAGCATGGCAAATTTACCACCTCAACCTCTTAAAACCGTGGAGGGAGGTGGTCTCCGTGATTTGGTGATGGTGGTACCATAGAGGGAGGAGCTTAAAAGCCAATCGCAGCACCCCGGTCACTTGCGAAGACCACCTCTCACCGTTGCAAATCATGGACGTGGCCCTTTTGCAAAGAGAATTCTCTGATATGTTCTCGCCCCTTCCCGGTTGTACGAACCTCATAAAACACCATATTGAAACAACCCCAGGATTAGTGGTATGCAATTGTCCCCACCGATTACCTGAGCACAAAAAAACGTGGTTAGGGAAGAATTAAAAGCCATGCTAGATATGGGTGTAATAGAAGAATCCCACAGTGACTGGGCCAGCCCGGTGGTGCTGGTTCCGAAGAGCAATGGCTTTGTCCAGTTCTGTGTGGATTATTGAAAGGTCAATGCGGTGTCTAAATTTGACGTGTATCCAATGCCTCTTATTGACGAACTGATCGGTTGGGCATGGCTTGTTTTATTTGACACTGGATTTAATGAAAAGTTATTGGCAGATCCTCTTAACAACAATATCCCGTGAGAAAACGTCCTTCTCCACACCGTTTGGCTTACATTCATGACCTTTCCGTTTGGGGCCCCGGCTACGATTCAGTGCCTTATAGGCTGAGTCCTCAGACCGCACTCTGTGTACGCCGCTGCCTATCTGGATGACATCGTTATATACAGTTATGATTGGCAGTGGCATATGCAGCATCTGAGGGCAGTTCTGAGGTCGCTGCGACGGCGGGACTCACTGGAAGGGTGGAGGTACGGTATCTGGGGTTCCACTTGGGTCACGGGCAGGTGCATCCTAAAATTGATGAGACAGCACCGGTTGCGGCCTGACCCAAGACCAAAAAGGAGGTGAGACAGTTCCTGGGAATGGCTGGCTATTATAGAAGGTTTGTGCCTAAGTATTTGGACTTCACCAGCCCGCTGACCGATCTCACTAAAAAGGGAGCCCCAGACCCAGTCCAGAGGTCGGAGCCAGGCCAACAGGCTTTTATGCAGGTGAAAGCTGCGCTTTGTGGCAGGCTGTTGTAACATGCTCCTGATTTTTCTCTCCCTTTTGTTGTACAGACCGACGCGTCGGACAGGGGGCTGGGAGCCATGTTGTCCCAGGTGGTCGAGGGGGAGGAGCGCCCGTTGCTGTACATCAGCCAGAAGCTTTCGGCGAGAGAGACGAGGTACAGCACCGTTGAGGAGGAGTGTCTGGCCATCAAGTTGGTGGTCCTCACCCTTCAGTACTACCTCCTGGGACGGGCTTTCACCCTCTGTTCGGACCACGCCCCGCAACAGTGGCTCCATCGCATGAAGGATACCAATACGCGAATCAGCCGTTGGTATCTGGCTCTTCAGCCTTTTAAGTTCGAGGTGGTCCACATTTCCTCTCTTTAAGCTGGTTGAGCGCCAAGAGATCAGGAGATGACAACGGTAATGATCATCACCTGGCAATGATTGTCTCTAACAGCTTTTTGTCACTGCAGTGAGAGTTGAAGATACCAGTGAGGCAGAGAGAGAGAGCTACCACACACTTCGAGACTGTGTTAAACTGTGCACGCTGAAAAGCATGATTATTGATTGAAGTGCTGAAAAGCCAATTTTGTGTTATAAAATAAATACCGTTTGAGTTGGAGCAACCACATTATGAACTTTGTTACAATGTCCCTTTCCATATATATAAAATTGTGTTTAAATTAGCTCAACCATGCAGGGATGCGTACTGGTTCATGCAAAATCCACCAGAAATATTATAGCATCTGTGCAGATTTGGCATACTATATCAATATACTCTGATTTGGAAAATTTCACTCAAAAATGAAAAATCCCTCATCCTTTACTCACCCTCATGTTATTGCAGATATGTAAGACTTTCTTCTGCAGAACACAAACAAACATTTTTAGAAGATCTCAGCTCTGTTGGTCCATACAATGCAAGTAAATGGTGATGAAAACTTTGAAGCTCCAATAAGCATATAAAGGCATCATAAAAGTAATCCCTATGACTCCAGCGGTTTAATACATTCATAATACATACGCTTTAGTCTTCTGAAGCGATACAATTGATTTTGGGTGAGAACAGACCAAAATAGAACTCCTTTTTCACTGTACATCTTGCCATTACAGTCTCTAGGCACCAGTGGCATATCCAAGGATGGGCCGTGGCCCACCCAAATTAGACCCAGGCCCACCCAGAATATTAGAGATTATTCTCTGACTTCAAATATATATATTTATAAAATAATTACAAAAAATACATAAATTCTTATTTCTGAAAGTGTGAAAGAACTGTTTTAATGCGCAGCTTCTCTGTTAAGGAACATTTGGTAAAAGAAATTTGGGGCAAAAACTTGGCCCATCCATTTTTATTGAGGCCCACCCAAAAGTATTTTCCTGGCCATGCCCTTGCTAGGCACGCTCAGTTTGTCAAGCTTGATTACACTTCCTAGCGCTTTACGCATGCACAGAACGCTAGATGGTGCTAGGAAGTGTAATTGAGCTTGAAATCATGATCGCGACTGCTGATGTCAAAATTTATAGTGAAAAATATTGTGGTCTGTTGTGTGTGCATGCCTAGACACTGCAATGGCAAGATGTACAGTGAAACAGGAGTTACATTTTGGTCTGTTCTCACCCAAAATCAATTGTATGCCTTCAAAAGACATGGATTAAACCACTGGAGTCATTTGGATTACTTTTGTGCTGCATTTATGTGCTTAAAAGTTTTGGTCACTATTCAAATTGCATTGTATGAACAAACAGAAGTGAGATATTTTTCTAAAAAGCTTCGTTTGTGTTCTGAAAAATAAAGAAAGTCATACACATCTGGGGTGGCATGAGGGTAATAGAGAATTTTAATTTTTGAGTGAACTATTCCTTTAACCAAGGATAATGTACAAATAGGGATCCAGCCATGGACTGAGATTTGTGAAGGAATTTTCCTGACTACTGCATAACAGTTATGATTTCATTGTAAGTTACTGACAGATCACAGTAATGGTACTATTTTTATCCAGAATTTCATCTATATTTTCCCTGCTCAGCAGATACAGGTTTGTGTGTGTGCTTGTGTAGTGCTCACATGGGAAGTTGTACATAAAGCAGGCCTGAGCCGCTATGATCCATTCTGCACGTGTCTCGCAGAAAACGGCAATGTTACACAGGGGCTTCTGACCCAGTGCGGCCAGACCACTACCAAACCTCTGAGAAAGATGGAAAGTGTCTTCGTACGACAACCAGTTATAATCGCCCAAAATCACCTGGAGAGAAGAAAGAGATGGTTAGATACATCAGAGATGTACTGTATTTAAATTTCCTGTGGCCTTCACAGCAGCATGTGACTTCTTTTCTTCAGTATCATGTTAACAGCTCTGGACAACAGCAGGCCGGAGATAAACGCACTATTTACACAGAGAGATGGCCAATGAACCTCTTCCTCCAGAGTTCAGTCACACTCAAGAGAGTTTGAGAAAGTGTTCTCACGGGATCTGTCCACTTACCCTCGGAAGCATATATTGAGTGTTTAGAATACATGGTTGAAAAAAAAGGGAGTGGGCTTTGTTTAGACTGACAGCCGATTTGAGGCAGTTTAGACCAAAATCTGTTTCGTTTTTTGCAGTCCGAACAGCAAATGAAACCTAATTTTACAAAACTCATCCAAACCACATTCATATGTGGCAAGACATTTGATAAACCCGTTTCAACCTGAACTGTCGGATCATTTTTTACACTCGAAGGTGTTTGAAGTTTCGAAGGTGATGCCAGCATCATTACAATGGCGAGCAACGTACTGTAGATATACTGGATATGACACACTTGTCGAGAAAAGATCTGATTTGGGCACAGTGCGGACAGTCAGTCCTCAAGATCTGATCTGAAAACAAACTGGAATTGTGTACTATACAAACAAAGGATCAAAGTCTAAAAGCCACCAAGTATGTGATGATATGAGTTGACGTGTGTGAAGTGTGCAAGCGTCTCACCTTCTTAAAGACTTTGCCGTTTGGCTGGATTTCATCCTCCTCATTTAGCAGCTCTCTTGTGCCGAGACAGTCTCTGTTAGGGAAGTGAACTACAGCATATTCAAACACTTTATCCAAAGTGTCCACACCTGCGTGCAATAGGGACGCCAACCGTTGCTGGCTGTTCACCGCCCGGTACGGCCCAGCAGAACTCCTGCTCACCTAGTGACACAGCACGGGACAACAGAATGAGATCAAGGGGAAAGATCTGGAGCCTTATGGAGCCTGCATGGGCCAATGAAATGGGTTAGGGGATCAATGCTATCCAGTGCAACAATAGCTGCTTATCCATCATGGGGTCGAAAGGATCTGATCACGATGAGTAGCGGTTCCAATAGCATTTCCACTCTAACAAGGTTCGGTACGGTACAATTATAAACCATTTCGGATTTCTTAGCATGGTTAGCTAACCATACTCAGGAAAGAGAACCATGTTGTTCGAACGCCTACATGGCCGGCTTACGACTGGTCACTTGCTCATTCAGCCCATTCGAATTCTGATTTTGCAGCACCAAAATGGAAAAATACCCCGAAACCATGCCAATGAGTCTGGATCAGTACAGAATGGCACGATTTAGCAACAAGAACCAATGGTAAAAAAGCGGCTAATGACCGCCAACTTTTTTAATCGACCTTGGTTCCAAAAGCATTTTCCCCCATTAAATTATTATTATTATTATTTAAATAAACCAACTAGCTTTGACATCACAACATTATAAACTTTGATTTGAAACAAAAAAGCACTCATGGCTTCTATCGATTAAAAACCTCAGAATTATCGCAAAAATCTGTTTTTCTATGGACAGAACCCTATTGTTGCGCTCTATAAACTGGGGCAAAGGCACTGTACAAAATCCAAACCCACCTGATTCATCACATAATTAAAAGAATTTTAATATTTAATTTTCACCTGCAATTTACTTGATTAGATTAGATTCAACTTTATTGTCATTGTGCAGAGTACAGGTACAGAGCCAATGAAATGTAGTACTTTTTGTGACACTGTTAAGTAATGAGTCAAATCCCTGCACTAATCTCAGGCTCTATGATCATTTTTGTGTTGTAGTATTTCCTGTCCAGTTATTCATGCACTGAATTAACTAAAATGTTGTGTGTATGTGTGTGTGTGTGTGTGTATATATATATATATATATATATATATATATATATATATATATATATATATATATACACACACACACACACACACACACACACACACAGTATATATCTAGCCATTCCACCCAGCCCTATTTCTGAGGATAAAATGCGTAATTAGAGGCATTTAACATTATATTTGAAAGACAATTTAATCACAACAATGACAACATGATCAACTTTCTAACATTTTTCATTTAAATAAACATAACAAATGTCATACAAGCCCATTATTTGTCACATTTAGCTTTGTTGTTATTTAGTGTGACGTAACTCCAGATGATGTTTCTCTGTCCCAGACTTGATCTATACTTTAAGATTAATTCACAGATCCTTATTCTAGATCTCCATCCATCAGATCTACTCACTGAGCGCGCCTTGACCCGTTTGGCACGGGCCTTGTTCTTGCTGGCCCCGGAGAGCAGATACCAGGGCAAGAATGTGATGACGGAATAAACCCAGACCACCGATCGAAAGACCTGCAGCAGGAGAGGGGACATGTCCTCCTTCAACTTCATTCTGAGGAACGATGGATCATGGAACGAGAGGGAGAAAGAGGGAAAGAGAAGTTAGTTTTTTTGCCCGCAGTATCTCAGGTTTGTTTTTAATTTACCTTTGGTTTGTTTCCTTCACTCACTTTGTATTGTTCTGTCCTTTTCTCAGAGTATGTGATAGTATTCCTCCTCTTTTAAAGGTCTTGTTGTCCACTCGCTCCTGGAGCGCTTTATGGTATAGACGATGCTCCTCGGCCTCTCTACTCCCTTTTGTCAAACCTGCTGGCTGATAGTTGCGACTTCCTGTTCCATTTATTTGTCCCACTCCTAGCTTCCTACTATGACAGGGTATAAAGATTCCTGGGACTCAGGATGAGCTCTCCTGTAGGGAAATAATAATAAAAAATTATTATTAGTCTTAATGTGGAAACTAAATTTGGCCCACTGAAACTTTTTGAAAAGTTAATTGTCTCATTTTTGTAGTCACCATCTAAACACAGAAGCTAGACATGTTATCAGCCACGACTGCAGTAATGTTCCCCCTGCCAATCAACTGGTGATGAAATGGCCTCACTAGGATATGTGAATTATCACAAGAGAACATCCTCTTGAATGTTCAAAGCTAAATGAACACACAAATAACAACCTGGACTCATATTGCGTATCACATATTACACAATAATACTGAATTACAGGCTTCAGGGAATTTTTGGCCTTTTTGCCACTTTGATTAATTGGAAAAGCAAAGAGAGTTAAGGAGACAGAGGAAATGGAATTAGGAAATGAAACAAGACAGACTTGAACTTGACCACATAAGCACCATAGAGCATGTGTGCTTACCACTATTCCACGGCTCTAACAGAGGCATTGTGATCTGATTTAACTGGGGACGGCAGACTTTGAAGACTGTGAGCTCAGTGAACAAACAAGACAGACTTTGTTTAGTGAACTTCATCCTTCCAGAGCAACAAAGTCTTCTGTATGAGAGCAGGATGTGTTCCTGAATGCAAGTTTTTTATAGGAGGAAGAGATGGGGGTGGACAAAAATTTCCAAAACATGCAGTCCAAACAGGGATATTTTTCCAAATTCTGTGATCAAAATTAATAACCCGATAAAAGAGCGGCCTATATGATAGAAACAACATCACAATATGATAGATAAAATATAAAATCATGATTGGATCTCAGTTGAAACCTCACCAAACACAAAGCATAGAAATATTCAGAAGGTTTGCTAGAGAGACCCTACGTTCGAATATGCATACTTATCAAAATCAGTGTCAAAGGAGTAGAATGTGCTCAGTATTCATAAAACAGTAGGAAAGAAATACCCAGATGACGTTCTACATCTGGCAGGATTATAAAATAGGCATACACTGGACATTTTTCTATCCCGTAATCTCACAGGAGTGGAGAAGACTTAATAAAACTCTGAATTAAAAGAAAAAAAATATGGAGATCTGCAAGTCAGGCGGCTTCTTTTAACTGTAATTTCTATAATAAGAAAGTTGCTCTCTGTGGTTAAATTTTACTTGATGATCAAAACCAGAGTAAATTATTTTCGCGGTTGTTGCTACTACATCATATATTCAGGTTATGGGACAATGCATGTATGTACCTTTGTACCTTTATGTACAAATGAATTATGTCAGAAAATGTACAAATACTACTCACCTACATACCTAAAGAACAAAGCCTACTTTTATTAACGGTCGAGAAGTACGTTCTTTATAAAATGCAGTACATAATCTGACAGTACGCAAATTTGGACTCAGCTAGACTGAATCTACGGGATCAGTTTCAGTCTCTATTGAACGTAGGAAATTGCATGAATGCACACATAAAATATTAAAAGGAATTGTTCACACAAAAATGAAGATTCTCTCATCATTTACTCA
Source organism: Myxocyprinus asiaticus (assembly GCF_019703515.2). NCBI lineage: Eukaryota > Metazoa > Chordata > Actinopteri > Cypriniformes > Catostomidae > Myxocyprinus > Myxocyprinus asiaticus. The sequence goes on along the minus strand of NC_059348.1, from coordinate 49,291,849 downwards.
CCCTCAGGCCATCCCATGTGTATGACTTTCTTTCTTCTGCAGAACACAAACAAATATTTTTTGAATATCTCAGCTCTGTAGGTCCATACAATGCAATTCAATGTTGACCAGAACTTTGAAGCTCCAAAAAGCTCATAAATGCAGCATAAAAGTAACCCATACGACTTCAGTGGTTAAATCCATGTATTCAGAAACTATATAATAGGTGTGGGTGAGAAACAGATCAATATTTAAATCCTTTTTCAAAAGTCTCCACTTTCACTTCAACATTCTTCTTATGTTTTTTGACGATTCACATTCTTTGTGCATATCGCCACCTAATAGGCGGGGCTGGTTTAAGGTGGAGATTTATAGAAAAAAAGGACTTAAATATTGATCTGTTTCTCACCCACACCTATCATATCGCTACTGAAGACATGGATTTAACCACTGGAGTCTTGTGGAATACTTTTAGGCTGCCTTTATGTGCTTTTTGGAGCTTCAAGTTCTGGACAGCATTTACTTGCATTGTATTGACCTAAAGAGCTGAGATATTCTTCAAAAAATCTTAATTTGTGTCCTGCAAAAGAAACAAAGTCACACATCTGGGATGGCATGAGAGTGCGCAAATGATGAGAGAATATTCGTTTTTGGGTAAACTACTACTTTAATAGAAGGATCTAAAGTATCATGAGAAAAAGAATCACAATGTCAATATATGATCATATCAGCTCTTCCTTATGAAAGGATGAAACTCTCTTGCACAATTGCAGAAAACAAGAGGCAAAGACTCTCTCTCTCTCTCTCTCTCTCTCTCTCGGAAAAACATGATCCATCATTGCTGTGTTTAATTTAAAAAAAAAATTAAAAGTGTTAATTCTATAGGCTAAACTTCCACAAAAAAAATAAATAAATAAATAAATAAAATAAAATATATACTGCTCCTCTTGCCTCTGATAACCGGTCGATTTCTAAACATTTAGACTTAAATTGCAATTCACATATAGCAACAGGAACTACTGAAGAACTTTTCAAAGTGCTGAAAAACTAATTGTGCATTTTCAAAACAAGTTCATTGTACTATGTAGACATACTACAACGTTCACTAATCCCCCCCCCCCCCCCCCAAAGAATGGAATGGAATTAACTACAAAACACAGAATGTCACAAAATTCGACAAATTTGGGATAAAAATTAAGGTTTGAGTGCACAATTAATCAAATTAGAAATTGTGATATGTCCTAGTGAGATTATTAATGAAAACACCACATCATGAGCATCACTTGACTTGTGTGTGTGTGTGTGTGTGTGGCCGATGACAGAGAGCAAAGCGCTCATTCACTTTGAATTGTGCAGCACATACACGTTATATATTTAATTAATTAAATCTCTGCCTTTTGCCAGTTTAATAATCACACTGGGCCATGTAGGGATCTGCTTATGCAATATGATCACACGGGAAATCAGCATGTTGTTTCCGAATGTTCCAGTACCCTGACATCAGCCATTATGCTCAGTTACTGACAAGTGTCATCTTCCATCAGACATTTTTGCATCTGTTCAAGTGTGTTTTACCTTTCCTATGATGCGACTGCGTTGCTTCAGCTATATGAAAGACCCAGGTTCTCCTCACACTTTGAAACCAGGAAGTAATCATGTTCGTGCAATCAGTGACGAGCGTGATTCAAGAGGTTCCATTTTCCCTTTAACATTACATTTTTGCTCCACTGATGGTTAGGTTTAGGGTTGGGGTTTGGGGATAGAGCTAATAAAATAGGCATTCCTCTTCACTGCATTGCATTACTTACAGCTAAAAAATAAAAACTCGCTACTTGCTTTTTTTCCCCCTCTGTGACCATTTCACCTAGAAACTGGAGCTTAAATGTGCCCTTACGTTCAAAAACCTCAAAAACCTTCCTGCTTTGGCCACTGGGGCAGTACTTCAAATTTCGGTAAGCGCAGACTAGCTTTAGCTTAAGAAAAGCTGGCTTTTCTGAAGGTGAGAAACTACCCTCAAAAACACAGAAATATAAAGGGATTGACTATGTTTTTCCACCAAAATAAAAGCTTGATATAAACCGATGCATAAAAAAAACTAAATGACAGAAATATATCTCTACTGTATAGTTATGTAATATTCATTGTACTACTACTACTAATAATAATATATCAATAATAACATTAATTGTTCTATTTTCATTAGACTAGATTTTTCATTTGAAGTTTTAATGAATTCATTTCATTAGACACCACTTTGCTGATAAAATTGAATTAAACTGTCAAATACAGATTTCAGAGAAAACAAAAAGGAAATCACAGAATTTGGGGAAAAAAATAAAACTGAATTTGGAAAAAAATAAAATTGATTTAACTGGGCCCTAGGGATGAGAATATATTACTAACTTCCAAATGCATAAATGTCTTCTAAATTAATAAACGATTAAAGGGATAGTTCCCCCAAAAATTCTCTCATCACTTACCCACATGACAACCCAGATGTGTATAACTTTCTACTGCTGAGCACAAACGAAGACATTTAGAAGAATATTTCAGCTCTGTAGGTCCTCACAATGCACGTAGCTGGTGGCCAGAACTTTAAAGTTCCAAAAAGCACATAAAGGCAGCATAAAAGTAATCCATATGACTCCAGTGGTTAAATCAATGTCTTCTGAAGTTATATGATAGGTGTGGGTGAGAAACAGATGAATATTAAAGTCCTTTTTTACTATAAATTATACTCCCTTCCCAGTAGGTGGCGATATGCATGAAGAATGTGAATCGTCAAAAACAAAAGAAGAATGTGAAAGTGAAAATGGAGATTGGTAGTAAAAAAGGACTTAAATATTCATCTGTTTCTCACCCACACCAATCATATCACTTCTGAAGACATGGATTTAACATCTGGAGTCATTTGGATTACTTTTATGCTGCCTTTATGTGCTTTTGGAGCTTCAAAATGTTGGTACCCATTCTCTTGCATGGTGAGGAACGACAGAGCGGAGATATTCTTCTAAAAATCTTCAAGGGAGAGTAAATGATACTGATTTACTTTTTCATTTTTGGGTGAACTATTCCTTTAACAAATGTGCTATAGGACCAAAATAACCATATAATACATTTCTCTCTCTCTCTCTCTAGTAGTTTCAGTGTATTATTCACTTTTTCAATATTATTTCCAAAACAGGTTTAGTGCAGGTAATAATAGCGCTAAATGAGATGACCTAGTGCATTTGATGTGCAGTTGTTTACTAGAAAGTCATTTGAGATGATGCCATTGCAGTGAAGATCTTCATCCAAACTATGGTATCAAGCATCATCTCCCTTTAGCAACCTGATCCAAACTCACCTGCACTGCGACAACATGCATCACTATTACTATTGCTCAAGCTTAAGGCCAAAGTATAGTTTGGTTTTCCATGTGCAGGTATGTCTCACACACAGTGCATGCGACACAAATTCCTTCATCAGCTCAGATCCACAGAGTCCGTGTACAACCTACTTTCTAGACACATGGACAGTCTGCATCTTTGTGTGTTGTTGGCGCATGCGCCTGCCATTGATTGTGCTATAAGAGTATCACAAAGCAGTCGTACTGTGCATGCGTCAAACTATTTGGGCTTGCGGAGTATACTTTGAAAGGCTGAGCTCTTAACTGTGCACGAGACTCGAATCCAGGGCGTGCCGAGTGACTCGTCAGGCTTCCTAAGCAAACAATTGGCCCGGTTGCTAGGGTAGGTAGAGTCACATTGGGTTAACCTCCTCGTGGTCACCATAATGTGGTTCTCGCTCTCGGTGGGGCAGGTGGTGAGTTGCGCGTGGATGCCGCAGAGATTAGCGTGAAGCCTCCGCAAGTGCTAGGTCTCTGCGGTAACGCACTCAGCAAGCTATGTGATAAGATGCACGGATTGACGGTCTCAGACACGGAGGCAACTGAGATTCGTCCTCTGCCACCCAGATTGAGGTGAGTCACTATGCCACCATGAGGACTTAGAGCGCATTGGTAATTGGGCATTCCAAACTGGGGAGAAAAGGGGAGAAGAAGAAGAAGAAGAAAAAAAAACTGTGCACGAGACAGAACGGTGAGTATACAAAGTATACTAAAACAAAGCATATCCTATAGCCTTGAAGGGCAATGATGAACCTGTCTGCTGGCTCCAAATGTAGTCATAGTATTATGAGGTGGGTGCCAGAGGAGGAACCGGTCATGGAGGAAGGGTTGAGTAACTACTAACATCAGGGAATCAAACTGAAAACAAAACCAGTTTGGAGAGAGATCTGTTCCCTTTTCTTCTAGTGCTCAAACTCCCCCACACAAAAACACAGACAGCGAGTGCACACCCTTTGTTCTGCGGCTCACCATGTGTCATAAAATGCATGCCGAACTGAAGGAACAGGAGTATCTCTCAGTTGTAGCTGGTCTTTCAGACACACCCACCTGGATTACTAATAAGAGCCCTATCATTCATTACCCATAATCCACGTTAAACATCACTAGAGCAGTTTGGGCGTGATTGGACCCTTTATGCTGGTCCATTGTCTACTGGCAACCCTATACAGGGTGTGAAAAAAAAAAAGACATTTCTATTACAAACTCATTCATGCACCCAAACTAGGGAGAATCATGGAGAATCCAGCCCAAAGGGAATGTACAAATTATTCACACTCAAGAACTGTTAAGTACCCGATACTACCCAATTCTGCTACAATCTTATGGGGCTTTTCCACTGCACAGTACAGCTCGACTCGACTCTGCTCGCTTTTTGGGGGTTTTGCACTGTGGATAGTACCTGGTACCTGGTAATTTTTTTGGAACCATCTCGATCGAGGTTCCAAGTGAGCCAAGCCGATACTAAATGTGACATCAAAACCCTGCAGATCACTGAGTGGTCAGAGAGAATAGTCACGACCAGCATCACTGGATTTGCGACACGGGACATCAACCCTCTAGTTTTAAATTTAGCACAAGCGATAGCAGTATCATTTGTTCACGTGACTTTCGAACTGTAAAAAGAAATGTCTGTGCGCAAAACCACGCTGTGGTCAATAAACAGGGTGCAGATATTCCTCTCGTTAGCGACGAACGAAACGACGCAAAACGAAAAAGTCTTTCAGGAAGTGTCTCAGCTGTTGGCCGCACATGGCTACCACTGGACCTACCAACAATGTAGGGAAAAGTTAAAAAAACGTAAAAAGTGACTACAGAACCATCAAGGACCACAACAGATGGAGTGGTTCAAACAGAAGAAAGTGGAAGTGGTTCGACCAAATAGACGCTATCTATGGTAATAGACTGGCAAGCAATGGGAGGGAGAGTGCCCTGGACTCGGCCACGGCGCTGTTGGAGTCCACGATGGAGGATGGTACGTTTTGTTATGTTAAATCTATATTCTGCTTGAAAGCTTCACTTTATTTAGTTGACCAGCTACTGGAAAGCTTGCTTCTAAAACAACCAGACCAATTTAACTGTTACACTTGTGTAAAATCACCATGCAACAACTGCTTTATGCAGCACAATGAGCTAACAGCTAGCGGTCGCGCTATTGTTTATGGTCAGTAATGTTTATGTCGCGTTTAAGATGATATCACGGCAGTAGAGGCGGCACAACTATGACGATCAGCCTATAATCCCACCCACGTTGAGGCGGTACTAGACTGCAGTGGAAAAGCAAGCTCAGAAAAGTAAAGCAAGCAGAGTCGAGTCGAGTCGAACCGTAACGTGCAGTGGAAAAGTGCCATTAGGTGCATTCAAAGGGGCTGTTCAGACCAAATGCATTCTTGAGCTAAAAAAAAATGCCAGATACAGTGCAACAAATTAACAAAATGCACTTTAAGTTTTTTGTTTTTTTTACCCGAATAAACAGCTTGAAGATGCACAGCGGTCAAAGACATCTGTCTAGCACATGTTTACATAGAAAAACAATGGGAAGAGCATGCAGGCAGACACAAAATTGCAATCCCAGTGAGCAGCCCTTATGGAGATTTAGACATGACTTCATATTGTATAAACCTGAAAACATCTCAAAACTATTAAATCAGCATTTGTGAAAGATCAGAATCATAATGAGCTTTAATGCCAAGTGTGCTCATGTACACAAGGAATTTTTTGGGTGATAGGAACAAAAAACAAGCAAATGCACACAGAATATTACAGTGAGACACTGTATATATATATATATATATATATATATATATAAAGACATACAAAAAAATAGGGCATATAACATAGAATGGTGTATGCACATGTGAAAGTGGTAATTTATGTGCAAGGTAAGGGTATGTACAGTTATGAGTGCATTTACATATGTACATGACATATTTATACATTATTGCACTATGGGAGTCCTGAAGGCATCACAGTTAGTTTCAGGTTTCGCATTGTAATATTGAATGTTGTATCGTCCCTCCAGGGTTTTTTTTTTTTTTTTTAATATTGTCATTGAATACGTACCATGGCACTGAACGCTCTGTAAAACACGTGGAATCTCATTAGGACCATTTATGGTGTTAAATGGATATATCACCCAAAAATAAAAATAAAATGTCTTACTTTGGACAGCCACTGGTCATTTATATGGAAAAAGAGCAGCTTGGACACCATGCAAAATATTTCATTTTATGTTCCATGGAAGAAACAAAGCCAAACATGGGTTTGGAAAAATATGCGAGTTAGTAAATTAATACATTTTAACAGAATTTTAATTTTTGGGCAAACTATCCAAAATTTACCCACACGTAAATTATCGCTTACGTGAGCAGAAGAAAACAACTAATGCACGTGGGTGGTAAATAAAACCAGGATTTAAACTACCTAAAGAAAATTAAGAGTAACTGACATTGGATGTATCACATAAATGCATATATGATTATATTCAGTCAATAACTGTATAAACTCCCCTGATGTTTACACTTATCAAGACCTCAAAATCTTTGTGTACAATCTGTTAGATCCATAGACATCTGGAATGTTAAAGTGTGTATAGCTTTTAAAATAGTTACGCATTATGACATATGGCATATACAGTAGCCAGGCCACCAAAACCAATCTCTGCCAAAAAAGACTACTTATAAATGAAAGTTCTGTAGTCTCATAAATTAACTTTATGTAGCTGCATGATGACCATTCAAACACTTCCAACACAAGTGCATTGGCACTGGCAGGCATCTAATAATTACTGGTAACCTCCAAACCATAGTACCCATAATCTGCAGGGATAATCTCAAACAAATTCAACCTACTGTTTTACCAATCACCCAAAACAAAACTACAGTTCCATGCCACCAGCATACAGCTCGGTAATCTAATTCACACAACACATCTTTCGATGATAAAATAGACTGCTCTGACATCTGCCTTTCCATCAAACAGAGTAGAATCAGAGCTGAGAAATCATGTGTGGATGTGAGATTAGTGTACGTGTGTTTTTGTTTGAGTGTGTGAGAGACAGAGACATTAGTGTGTGATTAGGACATAAGAGCACTAATGTGGTTAGTGTGAATGTGTGTTTATGCAAGCGTGCATGGTCATGGCAGCAGAAATGTGTTTAGAGTGTATTTATAAGCATAAATGTGCATAAAGGGATAGTTCACCCAAAACTTATAATTCTCTCATTATTTACTCACCCTCATGCCATCCCAGATGTGTATGACATTCTTTCTTCTGCAGAACACAAATTAAGATTTTTAGAAGAATATCTCAGCTCTGTACAATGCAAGTGAATTGTGGCCAGATATTTGATGCTCCAAAAAGCACATAAAGGTAGCATAAAAGTAATATAAACAACTCCAGTTGTTAAATCCACGTCTTCAGAAGCGATATGATAGGTGTGGGTGAGAAACAGATACACATTTACGTCCTTTTTTACTGTAAATCTCCATTTTCACTTTCACATTATTTTTCATTTGTTTTTGGCAATTTGCATGCTTTGTGCATATTGCCACTGATGATTTATAGTAATAAAGGACTTACATATAGATCTGTTTCTCACCCACACATATCACATTGCTTCTGAAGGCATTGATTGAACTACTGAAGGCTTATGGATTACTTTAATGCTGACTTTGTGATTTTTGGAGCTTCAAATTTCTGACCACCAATTCTTGCATTGTATGGACCTACAGAGCTGAGATCATTTCTAAAAATCTTTATTTGTGTTCAGCAGAAGAAGAAAAGCATACACATCTGGGATGGCATGAGGGTATGTAAATGATGAGAGAATTTTCATTTTTGGGTGAAATATCCCTGTGACAAGTGAAAATGAAAGCATAGTCACAAGTGGATTCAGACGTTTGAACTAATATATTAGAAAATGTTTATAATATATATATATATATATATATATATATATATATATATACATACAGTATATGCATGCATGTATGTATGTATGTATGTATACATCATTTCTGCTCGTGAGCATAACAGGCCTGAGAAGAGATGATCAGGTTCAACGCTGGAATGCGATGCCATCCACATCTTACATTCCTCCGGCTGCTGAGAGCTGTCAGACCATGCAAACCATCTTCATACATGAGTAATAACTAACCAACCATCGTCTGGCGCTTCTCTATATATGTGTGTCTTTAACATGTAAATCAATCCTCACGCGCGCATTTGCACCACACAACAACACATACAGACAATCAACACTCACCTGATTCCTCCCAAACAATCCCGCTGCTTCAGTCAGACTCTAAACATCCCATTTAAAAGGGTGTGGAAAACATTTGTTGCAGGTGGATTTTAGATATTTAACACGGTAAATATACAACGATAACAGTCTTTTTTATGATTATTTTCTGGGTCGTTGTATGTTGCGGTCGCGCCGGTGTCGTCGCACTCGCCCGGAAGTGATGGAAAGCGTTGTCATGGCAGGGCCACGGCTTCTCTGCGCTCCCATTGGCTGAGTCTGGGTGGCGCGTGTTGAAGGCTGACCTGACGTCACGCCGGGGTTACCAGCGGTCATGATATATTTTTTTTTTAATGAAAGTTATTGAAGATATTTGTTTATATTTGAGTATCACATGTGGTCGTTTGAATTGTATTTTAGAGTCAGCGGTAATTTGTGATATATATCAGTGACTGTTGTCATTAATTATCTTGTTTGTTCGATCAAAGCTGTGCTGCAGCGCCCCGAACTGCTAGCTGCTTTGATTTACATTTTCTCCAGTAGATTCCTGTTTAGTTTATGGCAAAGTAGTGTCAAATTTTCTCTCACTTTAGTGCATACAGATTACTTGATGCTGCTCAGACATCTTGAAATTTTTATGCGAATATCTTAAGCTGATATTTCAATGGGTGGGATCTTCCTCGCTTATTATCAGCGCCGCTGGTGTAGTGGTATCATGCAAGATTCCCATTCTTGCGACCCGGGTTCGATTCCCGGGCGGCGCACTGCGTTTTGAAAAAATCTTTATATCACATAAAAGCAGATTTGATAAATCCAGGTAAATGCAACAGACATAAAAAATTGCTTCGATATGCACATTTGGGAAACTGTGGTGAATTAGCAGCCAGACATTTTCAATGATGTATGAATCAGAGAAAATGCAATAAATTATGAAAATTAAAATGCAAATAATTAAAGATGATGTAGGGCTACAGTTTATGCATTATTAATATAAAGGGATTTATTTCACATTGTTTTTAAATTGCACACCAATACACAATGAGTGCAGTTGTAACCCAGAAAAACAGATGGACTGATACAGGCCTAGTTCACAAAGTGTCAATTCCCCATCTAATATCATTACAAATCTGAAACATTCATAATGTGAGAAATAACAAACAAAGCTTCCCTCCAAGGCAGCAGCATAATGAACAGTGTACTTACTGCATGAGTCACTTTCCCCACAATCTTAGGATTTTGAAGTGAATTGCCAGTGATTTTGAAATTAAGTTTTGTGCCCAGAACACCATCAGAAGATCACAATTAGCAACAAAGTTTTAAAATAAGGTTCCCCATATAGAGCAGATGGGGCCAACAAAATGTGGACAATAACCATAAGTTATGCATATACAGTATTATACAGTATATTAGCTATAAATATTTTATTGCTGTTGTTTTTTTTTTTTTTTTTTTTTTTGGTAATGGATCTGTGAAACCTAAATTTTAAATGTAAGGATCAGCAATGAGTCTACAAATTGCTTAGTAATCTCTCAAATGGCTCCTTTTTTCAAGGTCTAAAAGTCACCCACACTGTGTTTGCAAATGCTCTATTCTATTCTATTCTATTCTATTCTATGTTCCTAACAACTAGTTTAATAGGAGCCTGTAAGGTCAAACATCTCAACGAAATGAGAGTTGTACTTCTGTGTTTATATATTTGTGCATTTTTATTAGAGAGTACATAGTAGGAATAAAGGGATTGTGTGTGCTTATACTGTGAGGACCACATTTCTGAAAATGTCCACACAATGATCATACAAATAGTGTAAAAACTTTATTCTAAAAGTTGTCCTTAAAGAGATAGTTCATCCAAAAATGAAAATGATCTCATTATTTACTCGCCCTCACACTTTCCCAGATGACTTTCTTTCTTCTGCAGAACTGAAAAGAAGATTTTTAGAAGAATATCTCAGCTCTGTATGTCCACAAAATGCAAATGAATGGTGACCAAAATTTTGAAGCATTTTTGAATTTCCAAAAAGCTCATAAATGCCATATAAAGGTAGGCCTAATCCATACATCCAAACTCCAGTGGTTTCATCCATATCTTCTAAAGCGATCTTATTGGTTTTAGGTGACAAAAACATTCCAAAATATAACTCATTTTCCCTATAAATCTTGACATCAGCAGTCTCTAGGCAAGATCATGATTTTAAGGAAATGTAAGAGGAAATGTAATCGAGCTTGAAAGCATGTTCATGCCTAGAGACTGCAATGGCAAGATGTGCAGTAAAAAAAAAAGTTGTATTTCTATTCTCACCCAAAATCGATTAGATCGCACTAAAAGACATGAATTAAACCACTGGAGCTTATGAATTACTTTTATGCTGCCTTTCTGTGCTTTTTGGAGCTTTTTGGTCACCATTCACTTGCATTGTATGGACCTACAGAGCTGAGATATTCTTTCAAAAAGCTTTGTTTGTGTTCTGCATAAATTCTGCACATCTGGGATGACATGAGGGTGAGTAAATGATGAGAGAATTTTCATTTTAGGGTAAACTAATCCTTTAAGGGGTAGGGTTAGAGTGTTGTCATTATAATTATCTTACAGTAATGTAAGAACAATAGAAGCATATGGGAGCTCACCATAAGGTGTAGAAGTGTTCATGTGCATTCTGTGCTACTTCATCTCTCATCACAGCCACTTAACCTTTAGTGCTCTTGTCGTATGTTCAGCGGTGTCTGATTACACACACTTAAGCCTGAACACAAATAAGTGCACCTTTCAGCCTTGTACATGTCATTTCCATGTCTGCCTGTGGCTCAGTATCATTGTCACAATATACCAAACCTAAACACACAAACTCACTTTAAATGTACTGTTCAGACAAAACTTTTTTTTTTTTGTTTTTGCATGTTATGTGCAGGCTATGTGTTGTACTTAATGTATATATATATATACATTAAGTACAACACATAGCCTGCACATAACATGTGGAGGTTATGTGCAGGTTATGTGGAGGTTACTGATATATATATATGTATGTATGTATGTATGTATATATATATATATATATATATATATATATATATATATATATATATATATATTTAAATGTGTTCCAACTGACAAAAACCTGGAGGTTAAGAAAATTGGGTGAGTAACAGAGAAAGGAGAAAAAATATTTTGATGAGCTTCTGTTTGCTGTCTTATCTTGTTTTGTGCCCTCTCTGATGCTTCAGGTTAGAGTTGCCCTTTTCACAATAATCTACGACCAACATCCCACACTTAAATACAAGTACAACAGACACTAACAGCAACACTGACCACTTCTGCACTGGTCTCTATGAGGTCTTAAGTATGAGATGGAGAGTGTGTGATGCTAGAGGGCAGATGCAATCTGCTGAAAAATGCTTTCATCTTTTCTTTGTCATATGTGTGTCAAATGTGATGATTACTGTCTGGACAACACAAGGGAACAAGCCTTCTGTTCTTCTTTAGTGGCCTGAAGCTGCGAGTATATTGGTGTGTGTTGTGTGTGTGTGTGTGTCAATGTGTCTGTTACTGACTAGGTGTGTGCATAGAGTTGTACATGAGTTAGTTTCCCTTTAACAATGTTTGAAGACTGAAGTATTTAATTAGTGAGATACACAGGCTCTAAACTAAGAGGTCAGTGTTAAGTGTTCAGATCTTTCCAGGTTTATAGACAAATTTTGTCCATAAAGGAATATTATGGGTTCAATACAAGTTAAGCTCAGTTGACAGCATTCATGGTGTAATACTGATTACCACAAAAATTAATTTCTTTTCTTTAGAAAAAGCAAAAATCTGGGTTACAGTGAGGCACTTACAATAGAAGTGAACGGGGCCAATCCATAAACGTTAAAATATTCACGGTTTCAGAAGTAGCCACAAGACATAAACAGTCTTAAAAAGACGTAAAAGTTATATATACATTTTTGAACTTTTTTGCAATGATAACAACACTGTTAACCCTTAAATGACTGTAAAAACAACAACTTTTCAACCTATGTTACGCACAACTTTTAAGAGAAGAATTAATATATGAGCTTTTATAAAAATTACAAGCTTCACATTTCTGACTTTAAACCCTCCAAACACTGGCCCCATTCACTTCCATTGTAAATGCCTCACTGTAGCCTTCAGTTTTGCTTTATTTAAAGAAAAGGAGGGACAAGTAAAAATGTAATCTTAAAGGGAAAATACAACCTCCTAATCATGCTCATTATTGTTGACGTGAACGCAATTACTTCCTGGTTTCCATGGGACAAGTACCTGTGTTTCTGAGGCTGATCATGCAACAGGCTATGAGTAGCACTAAAGGAAAAGGTAAATTTATTTGAATTGATGCAAAAATATCTGATGGGAAATAGTGCTTGTCAGTAACTCGGCAGAATGGGGTCGATGTCAGAGTACTGGAACATTCGGCAGCAACATGTTGACTTCCTGTGTGATCATGTTGCACCGTAGGAAGTACCACTTATTTGTCTGTTTGTTGTTGCCAGAGACACACATGTAGTTAAGTTAAACCACATTAAGGATATAATTCTCAAGAGCCAGCTCTGTAGGTCCATACAATGCAAGTGGATGGTGAGCAAAACTTTGAAGCCCCAAAAAGCACATAAATGCAGCATAAAAGTAATCCATTAAACTCCAGTGGTTTATTTCATGTCTTCTGAAGCAATATAATCAATGTTTGGTGAGAAAAGACTAAAATGTAACTCCTTTTTCACTGTACATCTTGGCATTTTGGACTCTAGGGACCATTGTGATTTCAAGGTCGATTTCAACCAGATACTATTTAGCAGGGATGCACCACCAAAAAGGAATGGGATACATTGGAACACCCAACGGCCAGGGCCGCCCATAAGGGTGGAAAAGGGGGACAGCTTTCAGGGGCCCAGCCACTGTGGATGGCACAAGAGAGATAGATCAATACCCCTGATAGTGCTACGATGTTCGGAGATCACCCGGCGGAGATTGCGCGCACATTGCCGGAGACAAATACCGGCTCTCCAACATATAACGGCACGCGCATCTCTCTCTCCACACACCCGCCATGATATGATAACAGTGTTGTCAGATTTTACTGCTGATTTTAAATATGTTCTTTGATCGTAATCTTGACCAAATGTTTTGGAGATTTCGTTCTTTCTCGTTCAAGAAGTTAGTAACTGTACTTGTATGCTGCTTGTTTACATAAAAATAGCTGCTCAGCCTGCCCGAGTCCATTCCAAAGATTTTCAGCCGAGTGGACTGACTTGCCTTGGAAGGGACTTTGATTACACCTCCTAGTGCTTGACACAGAGCACTAGATGACGCTTGGAAGTGTAATCGAGCTTGAAATCATGATCAAAGAGACTGCTGATGTCAAAATGTATTTAGTCTGTTCTCACCCAAAACCAACTGGAACACTTCAGCAGACATGGATTAAACCACTTGAGTTTTATTGATTACTTTTATGCTGCCTTTATGTGATTTTTGGAGCTTCAAAATTTTGGTCACCATCAATTGCAATGTATGGACCTACAGAGCTGAGATATTTAAACAATATATATATATATATTTTGTGTTCTGCAAAATACAGAAAGTCATATAAATCTGGGATGGCATGAGGGTAATTAAATGATGAGAGAATTTTCATTTTTGGGTGAACTATTCCTTTAAGGTTGCCTGCAGTGAAAGTGAACCATACTGAAGTCCCACTTGTGAGAGACTGTGAACTTTGTAACTGAACAAGCGGTTTGAAAGATATGAGGTCAGATTCCTGTCTGTTCATTGGGGAGAATGCATCCACTGAGACCAGAGCTTTAGCACAACCTCTCTTTGAGGTCCAGTTTGGCTTAAAATGCTTAAGACCAGAGAACAATTAGAGAACAAAAAGATCCTTCTCTGTCATCAAAGAGGATCTTCTCTAGGACTCATCAAACTGCACTCTCTAGAGATAGAACGAGAGGCAGAGGGAGAGTGAGTAAGAGAGTAGGGGTGCAAATTTCAAAGATAATCTTTAACTCTAAGCCTAGCAAACTGGCTAAAACAGACTCCCTCCTCCTGGTCTGAGACAGCATGTTGTCTATCCTACCCAGTGGGCCTGCCGTTCCTGCAGTTGCCTGCATTCTTCCTGCCCTTTTGTTCTGAGGGCACTGAAGTGGCTGTGTTTATGGCCAGTCCGAGCCATGGAGAGAGGAAGATTTTGAATGACCTCAAAAGGGGGTGATTTTAACTCAAGACCTCTAAGTCTCATCCAAAAAAAAAAAAAAAAAAAAAAACACTCCCTTGAAACAAATACCTGCTTTGTTCCAGTGACTCTTTTAGAGCTGGTCAGGGCCACAGTGGGCAGACTCTTAACAAAAAAGAGGGCAGTCCAGGAGAGAGCAGCCACTGTGGTTGACCAACGCAATCCCAAAACAGATATGGCTTGTTTTGGCATATGTAGATGAGCTTAAAAAGCACACTTTGTTTGATTAAACTCCCCTCTGAAAATGTGGGGCAATTTCTTTTGAACCCTGGATTGTTGATCACTAGCTTTTGTAAAAGGTTTGGAGGCATTACAAAGGGCTTCATGGTTTTATTTAGTGTAGCGAATGCATAAAGTGCTTTTATGTTTACTAGAGGACACCAGATATCTAGTAAACTTAATATACCTTTTATATTGCTTCTGAAGATATGGATTTAACCACTGGAGTCTTATGGATTAGTTTTATGTTTCCTTTATGTGATTTTTGTAGCTACAAAGGTCTGATCACCATTAACTTGCATTGTAAGGACCTACAGAGCTGAGATATTCTCATAAAATGCTTTATTTGTGTTCTGCTAAAGAAAGAAAGTCATACACATCTGCAATGGCATGACGGTGAGTAAATGATGAGATTGAGTAAATGATGAAATTGATCCGGAAGAGGGGTCTGTCGATCGCACTCATTCCTGCGGCTCGGCATCGCTTGTGAGTAGATTGCATCACTGTATTACTGTAGTAAAATTGTAGTAACTATGGATGTGCAGCAAAGCCATTATCTGTATCTGTTACTATGACAAAATTATCTACAAATGTATTTGTATTCGGATAGAACCAGATGTGGGCGTGGTTTAAACCGGAAGTGCTTCAAAACAAATTAAAAAAATGTAACTCTCTTACATTTAGGCTATAGCTCCTATATATAAAGTATGCCTCGGATAAGCCTATTTAACTATTATTGTTATTATTATTATTATTATTAATTAATAATAATAATAATAATAATAATAATAATAATTATTATTATTATTATTATTATTATTATTTAATTATATTATTGATATATTCTTAATTTTTTCTCACCAGATGTAAAACTCAGTCGACAGCATTTGTGGAATAATACTGATTACCACAAAAAATTGTGTTTTGACTTGCCCCCCCTTACAATGAAAGTGAAAGGGACCAATCCGTAAAAGCTAAAATACTCACTGTTTCAAAAGTATAGCCACAAGACATAAACAATATGTGTTAACATGATTTTAGTGTGATACAATCATTTACTAAACATTTCTGTGTAAAGTTATGGCCAATTTTACAACTTTGTTGCCATGATGAAGTATTGTAAACAAACCCTAAAATGACTGTAAAAATTACTATTTCAGCAACTTTACAGCTCAAATAATACATGAGTTTTAACAGAAGAATAAGTGTAAGTACTTTTATAAAATTATAAGCTTCACATTTCTGTCTGAAAACCCTAAATAAAAATGGCCCCATTCACATCTATTGTAAGTGTTTTACTGTAACCTCCATTTTTGCTTTTTTAAAGAAAAGGACGGACGATTTGAAAATATTTTTTGTGGTAATGAACATTATTCCACAACTGCTGTTTTTCGATTGAGCTTAACTTGTATTGAACACAGAATATTCCTTTAAATTCTTTGACATACTTATGTGCTCTCAAGTCTTAGTTTTACACTGTTCTCTCTCAAACTAAATAATGCATTCAGGTTCTCTGTCAAGTTCTGTTATTCTTTAAGGCGTTTCTACAGTTTTAATCTGTTGTTTTTGTGTAACATACATTATGTGTGTTTTTTTATTATGGTCTGTCTTTTCATGATTCTTTAACAGGTCTACTGCATACCTAAAGTTACATTCCTGTATTATATGCCAATATTTTTGCCACAAGATACAGACTTAAAAATAATGCATTGTAAGATTTTTTTTTTTTTTTTTTTTTTTGGCAGAAACCATAGTTTTAATGTATGTTAAACAGTAATATGGCTGTAATATAGTAACCATGGTTAATTTTGTGGTTACTGTAAATTTATAACAAATTACCATTGTGAAACTATGGTTACGGAAGTATAACCAAGGTTATTTTTCTAAGGTAAGGTTAAGGTTAGGTTTAGGGGTAGGGGTTAATGAAGTGTGTCTGTGGGACTCCAAATAAACACAACAAACACACTGCAGTGATGCCCATATACTGTATGTTAGTATTTAAATATGGGTGCAAATAGTATCTGATACTATTTGCACCAAGGTTGGGATGCAAATAATATCTGTCACTATTTGCACTGGGGTGTAAATAGCATATCTCATTATTTGCACCACTCATTATTATTATTATTATTATATTATTATTTTTTTTTTAAATTTTTTTAACGCATTCTGTTTGAACGGCCTCTAAGGGCCCTATCCAATATGCGCATGTCTTGTGCGTATGTCTGTCTGAAAGCATTTTGTGTCTTTACTTGAAAATATAGTCTGTTACATTTACAAGCAATTTCTGGTTGGAAATTATTTCCTTTTTTTTTTTTTTTTTTACAGACAGAGCAGTAAAGCCCACTCCAACTTTTTTTCAGTGTACACTTTTTACCATAAATTTAAATGTTTAACATGTAAACACTAATACAGGCTACTTTCAATAATGCAGTAAACTCAAAACGCAGTAAACGCTTTGACGTCAAAACCGGAGAAAAACACGATTAATCAAATCTCATGTATTTTTAATAAGCTGATTTTGATAGTTATCAGCTTATTGTTGTGCATGTAAACACACTCATTGACATGAGTGCTGTGGTGTAATGACCAAACCTCATGCCTGCTCATTTTGGAAGGTTGCTGGTTTAAGTCCCAAAAGCCATCAATCAGTCTATTGTGTCCTTGAGCAAGGCACTCAACCCCAAGTTGTTTTATATGGGGATTGTACCTGTAATAGTAAATAATATGTTATGGGTAATCACCTGTCCTTAATTACAATTCACTTTCGAAACGCATAGACATTTCTGTGCATTTTGAGGTGCACAATACAAAGACAAACTCCTTTTTTCAGTGTTTTACTGGTTTATTTCAACTACCAGTCTTGTTCGTTAACCTCAGGCTAATGGGGAATGACTTGTATAGATTAACAATGCAAACTGATTTCATGTCTAAGTGCTGTACATCCTCATGTTCATGCTGAGTATAAATCAATACACCATTACACTTTTGGAAAGCACACCATGACTTGTGATATTGACAGAATTTATTATTCAGCTACTGGCTCAACAACACAAGGTGGACAAGCCTTGTGCTCCATCAGCTGCCTTGAGCTGTGTGTGTATAGTATAGCTGTGAGTGTCCAGTATTGTATGCATGACTAATGGTTTGTGATATAGCTGTGTTGTATATGTAGTTGCAGTTGGTGTCGACTGAGAGAATTCTTTTTTTAACTTAATGCACAAAGATTTATGGCCCAGCAGCAGTAATGCTCATAATTAACAGAGATATGTTTCAGGAACAGATGAAAGCATTGTTTAGCTGAAGTTGCAGGATATGTATGCAGTGAAAGCCTGAGGCTCTCTGCAGAACACAGATCATCCCAAACAACCTTACTCTGCCCTTTTAAATGTAGTGCTGCAGGGGTAAAACAGAGGACACAGCCCCCGTACAAGAGAATGAGAATCTAATAAATCATTAAGAAATAAAAATGACACATTTGTGCATAGCACAAGTTTGATGAGAGAACCGTCTTATTAAGTTAAAGGTAATGTTTTGGTCGGGATGTGTCTTTTTTCTTTTGGGAGTCAAACTTGATTGAAGTACAAAAATAAAAAATAAAAAAAAATAAAAAAAGTTCTGTAAGCCTTTATTGGCCAGTTATCATATAGACCTGAATTATGTAGGCTACCTGTATAAAGTCAATTGCATAACAGAAAAACAAACAAATAAACATATGTAGACTATGCAGGAAACACAATAATACAAGACATAGAAAAATGGAATATGTGTGTTGTTACTTGATTAAACCTCAAGTTGGCATTGCTGATGTTGCATGTCTTGTTAACCAAAATAGAAAACTCTGTTAGTAGTGAGTTTACTGCATTATTGAAAGTAGCCTGTATTAGTGTTTACATGTTAAACATTTAAATTTATGGTAAAAAGTGTACACTGAAAAAAGTTGGAGCGGGCTTTACTGCTCTGTCTGTACAAAAAAAAAAAAAAAAAAGGAAATAATTTCCAACCAGAAATTGCTTGTAAATGTAACAGACTATATTTTCAAGTAAAGACACAAAATGCTTGGTGGCTTTAATTAGAAATTCTCAAAAAGTTTACTTTGCAATACTCTTCAAGTAAACTGTGTTCCGTCTTTGTTTGTACATTTTACACAAGCAATGTAGCACTGAATTATGCCATGCTTTTAAAAGTATACTAGCATTTCAGTGCTTTTTAACGTATTTAGTCATGTATGTACTCTATTAGACAAATTATTTTTTTTTTTTTTTTTTTTTTTTTATCATGATAGGTAAATTTTTAGTAGAAAATACAATTCAGACTTCACTAAACAAAAAGCAACCAAACTTTACAACAAAATCAACAATTAAACTGTGTAAATCAGCTTGCAGTGAAACAATGCAAGCTCGTTAATTGCTCAAGCCCGGTGCATGCTGTGAACACCAGCTTCAAAAAGTCATGTAAAATGTACTTATTTACATGTGGAATTTACTCAAATAAGCTAATCAATGTGACAATGTTGTCCTTTAGGATTTATACTCGATTGTAAAGATAACAAACAATCATAAATAATATATACTTATAAGCTATAGAGCATTCATTTGTACATGTTTGAATTTAGTACAAATTTAGAATTTAGACTAGGCTATTTAATATTTCCCAGTTTAAGCATTAACGTATTCAAAGTAGAAAGTACTTAATTTTTACTGCTATATTTATTTCAACACAAAATCAGTTATTGATTTATTTTTTCAGTGAACATGTTACTGTTTTTTCCCCCTATGACTTTTAATGTAACACGGTCCTTACGGAATGGAATACAGCCCTTGGTCTTTTAAGAGTAGCCTATAGCCTATTATGTTCAAAGTGGAGAGATATATGAGCGATCTCACCGGAAATGCAAAGACAGTTTTGCAGTCAAAAAGTGTGAACACTCTAATGTTGCGAGCGCGGGAGCTGTCCGCGAGCTGTGGTGCTGAAATTTCACACAGGACTGTGGAAGGTTTGACAATACACTTACTCAAAACCCACAAAACATAGCTCCCAAAAGACAAACGCTTACCTTTACACATGTGTTTTAATATTGCCACCCTAATACATTTAATGTAATACCGATATCTTTAGCAATGGACAGTAGCATTATTTGCTATATTATGGTGTAACTCTTTTAACTATTTATCTGGATGCCACTTTTGAATAATAATAATAATAATAATAATAAACTTCTCAACCACAGGCTTCTGGGTGCCCAAAACTACATGAAATTGTGGTTATTTCAATCCTGAAATTGATTATTATAGATAATCCTAGAACAGGGTAGGTGGAGAGGTTGCCTTTTTCTGATTGTATTCAGTAGTACACTCATTTAAATGTAATAGCTACATTGTTCTTACTGTTTTAATTTTAGTGTGTCAGTCAATGATAATAATAATAATAATAATAAAAGAAAGAAAGAAAGAAAAAAACCTTTTGGTTTTGTTTCTAATGTGTGCTATGACCTGGAGTTAAATTGGCTCCTTTGCTGTTTTGAGAATTAAATCTGTCTCTAGGCAGAAAACTAGGTTGAGTTTTATTTTATGATATTATAAAAATATTGTGGCACATAAATGGAAGGGGAAAAAAAGCCCTTTTTTGCCCTTTTAATGTCCTCTTGTTTGTCTTTTTAGGTAATCAATACATTCACTGTGATTGTTTGGCCTTATGCATTTTTGGTATGATAATGGATTAGGATTGTAGTCTCTGTCCTATATTAAGTATGAAATAGACATGTGTTATTGTGTAAACCAATAATATTTTCCATGACTGCACCACTGAATTTTCCCACCATCTGACAAACTCTGATATGTTGCCCATCTGCTTGTCTTTAAATTTTTTAGAGATGTTTCGGTTAAAATTGTATTGACAACAAACATAACTAGCTCTTTTACACAAATTTCCGAAATATCGAATTGTAAACTGATTAAATATTATTATTACTATTAATTATTTATGAAAAATGCTTATGTATTTAACCTCTGCTCTGCTGATTCACCTCTAAATCCTTTTTGCCCTGGTTCAATTCTGGAGGCCTAAATCATGTTATATGCAAAACTTCTTCTTTAGACACGTTTTGACGAGATGGATAAATGGAGTACTTCTGTTCTGTGATCTTTTGTATTTTGTACTTCTTAATTTTAATGATCAGCCTACATTTTCAGCCCTTCCAGACTCTGCTATTCAAATAATTTAACTTTGACAGGATCATGTTATTGGCCAGCGAATTAATTTATATTATATATTATATAATTATATTATCTCTGCCCCATCAGCATAAGAGAGAAAAAAAGATGGAGCAAGCAAAAAGGAAAAAGTATACTGTACAAGGCCCTAAAAAGAATTTTGACACTCAAGCCACACTTAAATGTCATTGTATTATATAACAAAACAACTTTACTTTAGATAAAATATTATATAATTTAGCTTTTCTTAGCCTTTTCTTAGTTATTTTAGTGGATGTATAAAGTCAGTTACCCAGTTCACACAGGTGTCAGTAACATTAACTATGGACATCTTCCACTAACGTTTGATAACCCGAAAGTGTCTTTCTGAAAACTTTTTTGTCCTACTTTTGAACAGTTTTTAGTATTTAATACTAAAGTATTTAATGTTTAATATTGTATAGTCTAATGTAAATCATAAGTAATGTAAAACATAATGTCAAATTACATTAATTAGTGCTTAAAGTGTGCTTGTGCTATATTTATTTATTTTTTTAATAAATACCTCTTAATTTGAAACTTTGTTATCTAATGAAATGGCAGTAATTGGTGGATTATTTGAGGGGTTCTTTTTTTTTGTTCCAGGCGCCCTCTGGTGGACAGAAGTAGACCACACTCGAATGGCCTTTTTTATGGCAGTTACACGACTGGCATTTTATGAGGACTCTTTCTTAAACCCAGATCGCATCTATTACAAACCAAGGACCCGGTCAGTTATCCTCACATCTCGGAGGCTCACCGCCTGTTGAGAGGAGCGCTACTGGTTGCCGTGATCACCTGAGAGCGATAATGCAAGCATTGGCCCCGGGGCCAAGGTTCACCGCGGGGGCAATAAACTCCCTGTCCCCCTGCCATCATGTAAAGACATTACTGTGCCCCGAGGCCCTCACAAAAAACACTTCATTTCCAAAGGCTGTTTCGCTCTTACTGAGTCACTTTATTTAACCTGTGTCATGCAAAATCCTTAATTTCCTTTGAATTCCAGTGCTACTGTATTGCCTTGAGTTACTGACATTCATTACCACCGTTTAATTAGTACCATCAAGAACTTTATGGTTTACATAGACTCAATGTGACATTAGTCGAGACTGTTAAACTCATTAGCAAAGACTGATAAGGGGTAAAGGTGAGATGGTTTGCATTTTATCTGTGAGAAATGGATGGGTGTACTATACAAACAATGCAATAAGTATTTTTAGAGGTACATTTAAAATTAGTTTAGAAGAATAGTGACGTTTTAATTTGTTTAAATTAATTATTAAAAAAAGTATTTGTACTTGTTTGATTATTTTTTTTCATTATAATTAGATTTTTGGGCCTATATCGTTCTCTTTTGATATAATTTGATATAATGTCATAAATATCTTAATATACTGTATGTATGTGTGTGTGTGTGTGTGTGTGTGTGTGTGTGTGTATATGTATATTTATATATATATATATTTTATATATATATATATATATATATATATACTGTATGTATATATATATATATATATATATATATATATATATATATATATATATATATATATATATATATATATATATATATATATATATATATATATATATATATATATATATGGCAAGTGCAGGAAGCGTGGGGTGAAATGTCACCTGAGTATCTGGACAAACTGACAGCTAGAATGCCAAGGATCTGCAAAGCTGTCATTGCTGCATGTGGAGGATTTTTTGTTAAGAACTCTTTGAAGTAGTTTAAGAAGTTCTGATTTTTATTTTTTTTTTTTTTTTTTTTTTTTTTCAAATTGAAATTGTAATTTTTCACGTTAATAATGTCCGGACTATACATTGTGATCAGTTGAATGCCACTTTGGTGAACAAAATATTATAAATACTGTAGCTTGCTTTTTAGCCTCACAATTTAGTGATCATTAATTTAAAAAAATCTAAACTACTGCAATTGTTTTTCACGTTTCAAAGTAACATTTCATAACTGTTGCAAATACCTTCTGTTGCTCTGAACATGAGAGGGACACTGCCAACAACCATTCCTTTATAGTTATTCTAATGTCATCAAAACAGCAAAACTCAGTTATGAAGAGAAGTATTATTGAGAAGTTTGTCACTTTACTATAAGAGCGATGAGTTTCCCACAGCAGCTAGAGTAGTAAATATTTATTTAAGGATTCGACAGAGCGGGGTGTCCCAAAATAATTTACGGTGCTTCCATAAGCTGTGTTTGTTATAATATACAGTAGCCTATATAGCCTCTACAGTTAAAATTATAGGTGCTGCTTGCTTCATATTATTTTATTATATATATATATATATATATATATATATATATATATATATATATATATATATATATATATATTATTTTTTTTTATGTTTTATTTTTATTTTTATTTTTTGCGTTGTGGATATAACTTGACGTTTGAAATTAAATTAAACTGAAATATTTGCCTCCAAAGATAATTTTATTTTGGGCTGGAGGATGCTGCTCGCGCGCGCACACACAATACATTATCACTCCACTGCACATCTTTATGTAAATCACTATAAAATGACAGGTCATCATCAGAAATCAAAACACAATGTAAAAAAGGTCTACTATACAACAATAAAATATAAATACAGTACAAGTTTAAATAAAGTAGGCCTACAAGTATTAACTCATAACTCATTAAAACCCATTAAAAAGACTTATACACTTTAAAAAGTCTTTAAAAATCTCCCAGAATTAATTATGCTAATTTCGTTCTCATTTTAATTCAAGTCTACTTTGGAAACCTCCACTTTGCAGGCTGGACTAGGCCTATAGTGCAGAGGCACTACTGTTTAATAAAGGACGTTATATCAAACGAGAATAAAAAAACTTGAAACTGATAAATTATGAGCAGAAATGACACACTGCAAAAGTGAACACCATATCCACGGTCACTTTGCTTCTGTCGTTCAGTCTATCTCTGCATTTCGCAGACACTCCTCAGAGCTGAAACATTGTTCTTGAGTTTAATCATAATGGCATTTCTCCAGAGCTCTATGAAACACATCCCGGGGTTATTTGGCTTTAGAGTCTAAACTAAACCAGGGGCGCTTACGTTTCTCCACTGTGGCGTTTGCCTCTTTATTTGTGATGTCTTTTCTTCCACCGATGTCGAAAAGTTCTGACTTGGATTTTTCACTCGAAAATTGATTTGACACGGATATCCAATATCCCTTTAAAGATAATCAAACTGAGTCTCTCCTCATTCCGCATAGATCCCCACTCACTTTATGACCAGATCGAGTTACCACGAGCCTGTTGTGTGCAATAGACATTCTTCAATCTGAAGACATTACAACAGTGTTTATTACACTGTAAGAAGGGGGAAAGAGCTCATGTTTGCCCAAAATTTGCTCACAGCGGGCTTTTCAGAGATATGCAAAATGCATAGAATTAATGAAAATGAAGTCTGTTCTGCCAATGATATGAGCTCACAAAAGCGCGCCAAAATTCATGCAGCCTGACAATAATGCCCTACTACAGCAACCAGGCCAAAGTACAAAAAAGCAATTAGTATAAGGAGTCAGTTGCGCCAAAAGTGGACTGCACTCGGACACTCATGGACAATTTATAAAAGTAACATGACCTACATAAATCGAAAAACAACCAAATAAACACACTTTTGGTTACACTCTTGTGTAGAAAACACGGTGAGCCCTTCACCTATGCAAGAGTATGAGAACGAGTGTGAGTATGAGTATGAGTATGAGTATGAACGCATACATGCTAAATGTTCACTACACTGTAAAAATGGTCAGGTAAGCTTAAATGTGTTTTATGCAATCGCCTAAATTAACGGGGTTGATTCAAGTCAAAATATTTCATATTTCATATGTAAGCCTAACTTAACCAAATCAGTCTAATTTACAGCAGATTGTGTAATCTTTCAATTGCAGATCACGTATAGAAATAGCTCCTTGAGTAACAACTGAACATTTTTCACTTTTACACTGTATCCCATGAAAGCCCTTCACTGAAGACCTGCAGCAACGTTTTCACCAGTCGTAAAAATGAATGTCAAAAGATAGTCCTTCCCTATGAGACCAATTCCAGGTCATTGTGACATTTAGACAGGGGTCAACTGGCAGAACACCACCTTACAGGGAAAACCGAGAGTTCACCTTAAAACTTTGTTTGAAAAATTAACAAAAATTGCTCTTCAAACACGTGAATGAACATCGTTCACTTACACATTGTCAGATATTTAAGTAAAATAAACGAATAAATAAATCAAATAAAAATGTACAATACTGTTCAAAATATTCGAAAGAGTTTTTGATCCTATTAAAAATATTTTGATAATTATGGATAACAATATAGGCTAATAACGTGGCGTGTCGTTTTCATTTTTTGAACAAAAATTAGGGTGGATTGCCTCTTTCTGTCGTTTGTTTCTTTAGTTGTGTTGTTTAGCTCCTCTTTAGTTCACAAATGCATGTAAACAGGGAACAAATAAACAAGTTAGTCTAAAGTTAGAAAATATTTAATTCATAGGCCTACTAGGCCAGCTGACTAACAAGTTGCAAAAATGATAATATGTGAATACAACAATTAGAACAAGAGTAACAACAATATTAATAAAAAATAGCATAATAATAACAACTAATACAATAATAACAACTATTATTATTATTATTTAATTGTTTTGTAATGTATTATTAGTCAGTATAGTCTTTCTTATATTTATCCAACACATCCAACCTCTTCTGCCATTTCATTCCTCTAGAACAACAACAACAACAACAACAACAACAAAACATTTGCACTGTACATAACAGATTTGTATTTACACTGTAAATAACAGATTGTATTAGATTTGCACTACCCATGTGTATGTGTGTATGTATGTATGTATGTATGTGTCTGTACGTATGTGTATAATTATGTTTTATTTTTTATTATTATCTATGTCTTGTTGCTGTTTTTGTATTGCTTTTGTATGGTTGTACACTGGAAGCTCCTGTCACCAAGACAATTATTATTATTATTATTATTAATGTTATTATTATTATTATTATTATTATTATTATTATTATTATTGTTATTTTTAACATCTAAATTAACTTGTTTGATTCAAGGTAAAATGTTGTTTAACATGTCTGAATGAACCTGAATACCAACTAAACTAATTTGAAGGGTTAGATCAGGCAGGAATAGTTCTAACTGACAGAGACGGACAGACAGACATAGATAGATAGATAGATAGATAGATAGATAGATAGATAGATAGATAGATAGATAGATTACACATGTGGGAAATTTAATATATTAATTGCAATTATATCACTTTTGATGTTTTGTCCCTCCGGCCAATCCGGCAGGAACGCTCAGATGTCAATTAAAGTCAGGATGGGCGTCTGTGACACTTCCCTTGTTCTGAGGGCAGCCTGGCCTGTGGCGCGCGGTCTCCTCTCTCCACGCCGCCGCGCTAATCCGTTTATGGAACACCTGGGACCGTGGACAGCAATAACATGCGCTTATCCGCTTCGCTCTCAGCGAGCCTCGAAACATGCTCATCTGAGCACAGCAATGCGATAATACCCATATACCAGAGGAGCAGAGGGGCACTTTACTCCTTGATTGAACTGTCGACATCTCTTAGTGGAGCTGATAACTCTGAGATGACAGCTAGCGTGTTTCTCACATTAGTCTTATGGAAATACAACACATAGCAGAAGATATTCTTGTCTCAGATTTAGACAATGAAAAGCTTAGATACAAATGTGATTGGGCGGCCCATTTCCTCCCACAGTTATTGAAAGACTTTTATATGGTTCATGAATTCAATATATTTTGTGTATTTATTTATGGTATTTTTTTTTAGGTATCTTTTGTGTAGCCTCTATTTAGGTCCCCTCACTCAGTCAGTTTTTTTTTTCTCGTCCAAAACAGTAATCTGATATCACATATCGGCCATTTTTATAGTATTTTGGAAAACATTTCTGCATATACAGTATACAAGTATCAGTGAAAACCATACATGTCTTTCATAAATTGCCATATACCATATTTCTGCATGTGAATATTACTCATGGGCCCTAACAAGTGTTGATTAGCACAAATTTAATTTCGACTAATAAATAAATAAATAGTAAAAAAAAAAAAAAAACATAATACTTTATGGGTTACAGACACTTATTATGTAAGTGAACAGGGCCTCACAGGTTAGTAAGATAAAGTTGCTTACTAACCTTCTTTGTGTAAAGTTGTACATCCAATTTTACAACTTCGTTGCCATGACAATACTAACATAAAACCTGTATTCACCGCACAAAAACAACGATTATAACAACTTTACAGCTCAAATAATACACGAGTTTTATCAGTAGAATTAATGTAAGTGCTTTTATAAAATTAGAAGCTTCACATTTGTGCCTTTAAACCCTCCAAAAATTGGCCCCGTTCACTCCCATTGTTAGTGCCTCACTGTATAATAACCTTTTTTAAAAACTTGTTTTTTGTGGTAATAAACATTATGACACATGCTGTGGATTGAGGTGATGAACATTCCTTTAAATAGGCTAGTCATTTCATGTGTGCGGAGGGACCAGAATGGGAAATCACTCTTCGTGTTTGAACAGTTGAAAGTGTGATGGCAGTCTGATTGATCATGGGTCTCTCTGAATGAATGGGGCCTTTTGACAGACGTGAGGTTTAGATAGGAACTTATGTGACTGCAGGGAACAGATGAGGTGCATCTGAATGTGAGGTGGAGAGAGTGAGTGAGGGAGAGAGAGAGATGAGGAGTCATTCAAGAGAATGAGTGGGATTATATTATATATATTATTATTTATATTGAATGTGTCTGCGTTATAAATAACGGTTCCTCACAATTGCATTCGTCTCCACAGACAGCTTTTACGGCACTCTCGGCGTCATACCCTGCTGAGACCCCCGCAAGCTGCCCCTTTCATTCTGCAGTGACTCTACTGTCTACACAATAAATACCTCTGTGCTGTGCAGCTTTTGGGATTTTTTGAGGTTTACATATATAGATTTCATGCTCAATACTAACATACTACCATGCCTCATAGATAAAGACGACTGTGGTAAAACAAGGCAACATTGAGCAACACTTATTTTTTATTTCATTTTTATTTTTAGAAGGTCCTATTATAGGGCCTACTTTTAAGAGAAAACACAGCACTATCTTCTGGATTGCTTTCACCATTACAGTTTATGTTTGAGGGTGTTGTCAGTGACACATCGCCTTGAACTCCCGAGGTCATCATGGCACAAGAAAGTTTCACAATTTGGACCAATCAGCAAGCGTTCCCAGGTCTTTGGACCCTCCCTCCCTGACCAATCACAGTCCTCGATGGGCAGAAGGAGCCAACAACTCAACGACTGATAAAATGTTTCGCCACCGATCACTGTTTCAATGCACAACAACAAGTGTGTCAACAACATCGGAAAGCAACTCTGAGAGTTTTATCTCCTCAAACTGATTTGAGAAAGCACGACCACAAATCTGGATATCCAAGAGTGAATAACTTCAGAGGATTGGCGGCAACGTTTTGACGTTTGAAGTTGACTTTTCGTTTTATCGCGTGGCATCAGCTGAAGATCTGATACTTTACTGATTCATCGGTTGGTTCTCGTTAGGGTCTTTGAACAAGTGCTCCGTGCAACCGTTTCTTGCGTGCAGAGAGCCCGGAGATATGACCGCCTTAGTGGGGGGCATTTCCAGGATGATGCGCCCCACGCCACCCCAAAACTATCCGAGAGCAGGCTACTCCTTGGAGGGTGAGGTGTTTGTTGGCCTCTCTGGTTCCAGTAGCACAGCCTGAGCTTATATTCCGTTACAAAGTTGGACTTATCCTTCCTTTATTAGAAATATTGGTAACACTTTAAGGTTCCATTCGTTAACATTAGTTAATGCATTAGATATCATGAACAAACAATTAAAAATACAGCATTTATTCACTTTATTAATGTTAGTTAATAAAAATAGAATTGCTCATTGTTAGTTCATGTTAGTTCACAGTGCATTAACTAATGTTAAACTAATACAACTTTTGATTTTAAAAATGTATTCGTAAATGTTGAAATTAACATGAACGAAGATTGATAAATGAGGTAAAAGTATTGTTCATTGTTCATGTTTAACTAACGTTGTTAACTAATGTTAACTTTGATATTTGTTTGGAGCCTAAATCTTCATCTTGAATGAAAGAAAAATATGAAGCATGTCAATGAATTTCCTTATGACTGAAGCAAGAAAGTGACGTTTATCTATGACATAAAAAATAAAATAATAATAATAATAATAATTTATAATAATAAAATAATGATACGCATACAAACGTCTCAGTTTTTATTTCAAAAAAGTTAAAATACGTTGTTCTTTTTGGTTTGTTCTTCTAGAAAAGGGTGTTCTTGCAACAAGTAGCTAACATCTTTAAATGTAAAACCACTTTAGGTTTGTGAATTTATTATCAAAATGCCAAGTAATAAGTCATAAATAGTATTTTTTTATTATTATTATTATTTATTATTGAGCCTATAATTTTGTTTATAATTGTAAGTAGTAGTAGCAGTTTTGTTGTTGTTGATGTTGTAGTCTAAGACAGAATATACTGCTGTCATGAAGTTATTATCATTTATGCACTTTTAACGCCACGAAATCGTTTTACACAGTCTGATATAGTGTCAGTGACATAACTTTTTGTATCTTACTGCAGTCTCCACGCCTTTAGGCCAGGGCCGCGTGAACCAGCTCGGTGGAGTCTTCATTAACGGACGGCCTCTGCCCAATCACATCCGCCACAAGATAGTAGAGATGGCCCATCACGGAATTCGACCGTGTGTCATCTCCCGACAGCTGCGTGTTTCGCACGGATGCGTGTCCAAAATTTTATGCAGGTACCAGGAGACCGGATCCATTCGGCCCGGCGCTATTGGCGGCAGCAAACCCAAGGTAGGACATACAGAGGCGATTTTATATCCTGCTAGGACTGTTTTATACTAATATGCTAGTGTTTCATATACTGACGATTAAAATAATAATAATAATAATTTGAAGCAACATAAGACAATTAATTAAACAAACCTTAGTAAATTATTAAAATTATATTAGACCAACATAAAAAAATAAGTTTGACTAACCTAATAAAGTTGAGTTAAACCAACTATAGTAAATTTATTTGACCTAATCCAACTAAATGATGTTGGTTTAATGAAACTAAATTAATTAAAAGTAACTTAATTAAATTGCTTGTAAAAACTTTCTTGGATTAAATTAAGTAAAGGTAATGAAATCGTTTATTTGAGTGCATGTCATTTGAAACATACATACCCTCTTAAACAAATGGGTTCCAGTTAAATTCAAAAGAGTTCATCAACAAACTTTTTTATTTTATTTTAAGAACCCAAGAATATTATCTAAAGAAGAGGATGTAGAAAAATTATAGAACCGTTTGAATGTGAATTCTAACATTATAACTTGTTACAGCAACATGCTAATTTGTTGTAATTGGCACAATAATTCAATAAAGGTAAGATAGCCTAAGTTATGATTGGGATGAACTTTCAAATAACTTTCAATAACATTGTAAAGATAGTGAAACTGTTGCACTGTCTGTTGTGAAAGTCGTAAAAGTTCAAACAAGTGCAGTCGCATGATATCATACGAATTAGCCAAATTTAGAAAAGTCGTACGAATCCCGACGATTTCGCTGTGAGAGTGTGTTGCAACTGCTTAGAGCTAAGCAGCATTCAAATCAAACATTTCTTTTAAGTGCAAGTCCATCCTCAATCAAAGCACAAGCACCAGTCTTCACCACAGTGGTAACCCCCCAAACTCCAGCCAAACAAATATTACTTTTAAAAAATGATAAAACAGAACAGTAAGCAAAACCCATCATGTTCTTATCTTGCTCAGAAATGCATAAAATAACACTTAGTTTCAACGTTTGTATTGAAAGCAGAGCACAACTCCCGATGTGGAAAAGAAAATCGAAGAATACAAAAGGGAGAATCCAGGGATGTTCAGCTGGGAGATCCGGGATAAACTGCTGAAAGACGGAATCTGCGACCGAAATAACGTTCCCACAGGTACTTTGATAGGACTTCATTTGTGAATTTGTGCACGCCAGTTGGATTTATTTTTAAGCTTTCGCCTCCCGCACCTGTTGCGTCAAAGAAGAAAAACAGAACACAGATGACTTGTGATTTTGAAGGCTGCTCTGTTTGTACAGGCCTGTTTAAGAAAAGACAGGGTGATAGCAGCATTCATCGTGGATATGGACATTTTAAATTTGCGCTTTTATAAGCGTTTAAATATTCAACATTCAAGTACAGTGCTGTGATATCTTGTTGCTGGTTACTTGCTGTGGGTTGTGTTTTTAATTTGGTTAATAATGAAGGTTTGAATATCTCTAATATGTCTTAAATCTCTTAATATCGCGCAGTAAGTTCCATCAGCCGCATGTTGCGCTGTAAATTTGGTGGAAATGGAGATGAAGATGAGGATGATGATGAAGTCGAAAAAAGGGAGATCGAGGAAAACGAAAGAAGGGCCAAACACAGCATCGACGGGATTCTTGGTGACAGATGTAAGATGTAAATTTTTTTTTATTTTTTTTTTTAATTTTTTTATTTTGTGCAGAACTAAGATGAGGAAAACGGGTTTATGAGCATCTGCATGAGTTTTATGAAGACCTTTATATTTTCTCCATTTTCTTCTTCTTCTTCTTCTTAATAATAATAATAATCATCATCATAAAAGCCTTATACTAATAATAATATAGGCTAATAAAATAATAATAGAAACAATTATCAGGCTAATTGTCATGTTGGGACAATATTTAAAAAAATGAAAAGATGGCTTATACATTTGAAAATGCCGCGGGCCATGTATATGATGCCATAAACATATTTACGGGTGCTCCCATCGAGTGTAAGTTGCTTCCAATGTTTATTATTATTATTTTTTTAATACTGACATCAAATGGTCAAGAGATGGATGAAAAACTCTCTATGTCTCTTCTAGCTTATTTTTAGGCTTTTTTTATTTTTTTACTTTTTTTATTTTGTGGTTTTGGTGTTTTTTGTTAAAGTTACTGAAACTGAATTGAGGACCATAACAGATTAACCTCTTAAAACGAGACGTTCCTGGAGGAAAACTGCACGAATCAGTAAATCAAACATTTGTCCAAGAATAGCATTTGATAAAAGACGCTCCTGTGGCGCACAATCGGACACTTGAGGATGAACTTGGGGAAACAAAAGCGAAAGAGTCCATGAGACTCACGCTTCAGTTTCCTCAGGACAAAGCGCGGCCTAGCAGTAGCTTGGTCCTGACAAAAGACTCCACGCTTTTCAAAATTTGGAAAGAAAGAAAGAAAAAACGGTCCAACAAAAGGCGCAGAGAGGACATTATGGACGGCCAATGAGAGATGAATTATTCAGGAATGACCATAGTCCTGGCTCAGAAGAGTTTTATAGACTCAGAGGCCTGAGTAGAATAAAGTGTCAATTTTCACTTAGATAATGTCTTGGAATTTTCCTTCTTTTTTCCCCCTTCCCAAAAACGTCAGTACGTTTTGGGAGAGAAAGGGAGGAAAAAATAATATGGGATGTTTTAAAACGGTTAAATCTAATGCAGAAAAATACACAATTTTTATTAACACTTGTTGATCAGAGTTCATATGAATTGTCGGATTTAGAACACAGGCCTTATTCAGAGTAGCGGCATACCTGATTTGTGACGGGAACGAAAACTACAGTTTTTTTGATGATTTTTAATTTTTAATTTTTTTTATTTTTTATTTTTAGGAAGGTGTTTTTTTCAATATCACCCAATGTGAACAATCAACATTGCTTTAAACTAGAGACTGTAAATCTATCCCTCACAGCCTCGTTTTCATTCCCGTCAAAAATTAAATATGGCGCTACTCAGAATAAGGTCTATTAATAATTAGCTATTAATAATTAGCTTCAATTGTAAACTGTAAAATAAATAAATAAATAAATAAATAAAATAAAATTTTGGATTTGTTACATTTACCAGTTTCAAAACGTATTAAATTATGCCAAAAGGTGGTTCATAATTATTTTTTATACATAATTTCAAACAATCAAACGTAAAATAAGTAACTGAATTTACCTATAACTTTAAAACTACGCAACAAGTCTAAGACGGCATTATTGCTTTTGAGATAATTAGCGGCACTGCATTGCACTGTTAACCCTTGTGTGACCTTAAGGACAAAAATGTCTCCAATTGAAACCCATTAAAACAGCAATATTTGATCCCAGTGCTATTAAAGCATAAAATCATGAATTCTATGATATTATGCTTTCATTCTGGAGCCCTGGCTTCAATTTTTGTATTTAAAAAAAAAAAAAAATTTTTTTCCACCAGATGGCGCAATTTTTCTCATGTTTAGCCTATGGAGCAAATACATGCTTTTTTCCTATTTTCTGTTTGCTGTGTTATAGAGCACTGCAGGCCAATTGAATAAATGGTGCAGCTAAAATTGTGTGGGTGTGTTGGTATGGATGTCAGTGTGCTTTGTATGTGTGTATTGAGTAATTTGTGTGTGTGTGTAAAAAACAATTTATGAATATTTGGTTATTATGATCAGGACTGATGTTGGTTAAAAATTAACTAATTGAAAGTGGAAAATAATATTAATATATAATAATATTATGGCAGTTTTTTTGACACAGACATTTTTGTCCTCTAAGGACCTCTGAGTAACTTTTTTTATTTTTTTATTGACGCACAAGGGTTAATAATGGATTTTAACAACGAAATTCAATTAGAGACACTCAAATGTCAAAACAACGTGTCAGAATATCACGAAAAATCTTTAACATCCACACAGAGATAGCCTTCGGACAAAACCCGTTTCCTCTGTTGGAAGAAAAAAAATGCATGTAGCCTATTTACTGAGAAATTGATACAGGCAGCGCGTTTTTCTAAACCCCAACGGCCTGAAATTCTTGAGCAGAAGAGTTTGTTCTAGATGTCAAGTGGAGAGAATATACTCGGGAGATCCGCTGGGCTCTGTGCGCCCTCGCAGGGATCGCCTCGCGTCATGGGCCGCGCTACAATTGGTGCACATTACACTCAGTCATTGCAATGAAAACCTTTGCTAGTAGATTAAATCGAGCCCTTTATTCGTCCCCACTTTCATCTCAGGACAAAAACCCGCCCCCTTCCTATCCGCCCGGGGCGCGCATTCATTCCTCACTGCCCTTTTCGTTCTCTTTCCAGCACCGCCATCGCGAATACAGATCAGTTGGTAATTAGTTTAACAAACGACTGTCGCTATATATATATATTGTTTTGTTTTGGAGACACTCTGTTGATATGATCTTTTGAAGCGAACAGAGGCACTTTTTTTTGACTTAACACTAATATTTTCCATGCATTTCTTTCAGGGATAAAAAGTCAAAAGACTTGTTAAAGTTGCTTGTTTTTAAACACTGGACTTGAAAGTTACTTAGATGTCTATATCTGCAAAGAATAAAAAAGAAAGAGTGAACAAAACAAAGAATAGAGAAAGGAGAAAGGAAAACAGCCTTTTCAAAGCAGGGTTAATGTTTTTGTTTTCCTAGACGGATCAATCACCTCTGGCTTTTATTCACATGTAGATGTGTCTACATCATAAAACTCAATGAGTCCTGATCTCCACTGACACACTGTAAACTTCTCTCTCCATTCAAGTATCCTCCATTTGTTTGCAGTGGGCTAATTCTGCACTGGCTGTATTTAACTCTCTCCTCCCTGCTTGTGGGAGTTGTTGTGTTTTCCTTTTCGGTGCTCCGTTAAAATCTCAAAAGGGTGTATACAGAATCAAGAGGGTGTTCTCTAGCCAAATATTGATTAAGTACATGTTTGCTGAGTTTATATTTGTCGATTAAGAGGGGTGTGTTGGCTTCGGGCCCCTGCTCCTCCAAAACCTATTGTTGGGGCCCCTTAAAGGCCTGAGATCAAAGCAAGGGCTCCTTCAGATTTATTTGTCTGGGAAAAGGCAGTGTAGAGGACCATTGCTTACTAATACTGGATTAAGAACACACCTCAAAAGATGTTTCTCAAGTGGTAAAAATTGTTTGCTGAGGATACACGGAGCAGTTATGCAATTTTATGATATTTCGAGCACTCAAACTTTGTTGCACTTTGTTTTCATTATTTATTTATTTTCTCTCTTAAAAAGAGTGATAAACTAGTTACCAACATGCAACATGGACATCTTGTTTTGTCAGTCTCCAAACATATTGTTTATTTCAAAATTGTGTGCTTAAGGAGAAAATCATGTTTGATGTTAAAGTAGAAGATAACACCCACTGATACTGTAATGATATCAATTCAGAAAATGAAAACTTTTCAAGAACGGTGGGAGAAAGTTCCTGCGGTGCCTGTTGAGTCTATAAGGCCGTGATAAGTAAATCGATAAAACTCTTCCCACAATGCCGTGTTTGCTAGAGTGCATCCCCTCCTTTTTCCTATACTATTAACTTTGGGAAAACTGACAATCCTCGAGCCTCATTTAGCTAATTAAAAGTAACTAAAGTCATCAAAGAGCCACAGCCCCTCTCTCACAGATTCTCATTCACGGCAGGCGAAAAAGAGAACTCAGAAATACAAACAGTCAAAGGGATCAAGTTTTTTTGAAAGAAAGTCCCGTGGAGGCCAATTGAATAAGCTTAGTGCTTTCAGACCTGCCATGGTGAACGCAGTCAACATGTAATAATTAGTTTCATTGAGCTGCATTCCAACAATCTGCTGCTTTTCTCCTGGGCTCATTGTCTCCCAGCAGGCCAATAGCCAGGAGGACAGAGAGAATCAAGCAATGACAACACATGAAAGATTCAGCTGCCTTTGTCCGAGAGAGCAAGGAGGACTTTGTTTGTGTAAATAAAATAGGGCTTTTGCCTGCTTTGCTGACTGGATACTTACTCAATAGAGAAAGGAGAGTGAGAGCTGGAGGAACAGCAAAAAAGGACAGCTGCATGACACAATAATAAACAGAACTTTTGGGGTAGATTACTGTGTCAGTTTATTGCTGCCACAACCACAAATGCAATCAGAGCAGTAAAGACAGATCTATTTATCCAAAATTAGACCACAAAGAGGCACGATTATGGCCATATCTGGCTTGTGGGGGACTAATTTGATTTGTAATTGCCCCTTACATTTTTAGAGTGTTTTTATGTAGTGTTGAATGAAATCTGTCTCTTCGATCAATTAACAAGGGCCCTTCTTTCCCTGCTGGAATGTTCCTCAGCAATGATTCCGGGGCCCCGCGGAAATGGAGATGAGCAATCATCATGCCTTTTATTCAGCAAAGAGTTTATCTAGGTTACAGATGACGCAAAGTTATCTGTTTTCAGGCAGTATTAAAGATTACACATCTTTAATATAAAACTTCAGGTTTTGCTGTCTTCGGTTATGTGGAACATTGTTGTTTTCGCACTTGAATGTTTTTTTTTATACACAATTTTAGGAAATGGAACAGCTTGAGACAGGCTGGACATCATTTCTATACATGATGTCATTCTGTTCAATTTCAATGTGGCACGCAAAAGAAGAAAACACACATGCACGCGGTCACACCGAGCTTATCTCCAAATGAATGCTGCCTGTATGCTTCATTAGGTCTGCTTTCTGCGCTGGCACCAAGCATTGTGATCCTCAAATATTAATTCAAAGAACAATTAATGAATGCAAACCATCTTTGAAGTGGGGGGTGCGGGGTCGAACCCCGTCCAACCCTTGCCGACTGATGGACTCCTCTTCCACTCCTCTCCTCTCAAAGATGGTTTGAAGTGCCTGAAAGAGAAAGTGAGCAATAGAAGGTCAATGAAAATAGGGGCTCCTCTTCAAATTGAGCGCTCTATTTTCTTGGAAGTGTTTGAGTGAGAGAAACTCTGGCAAAGGAAGGGATGAAAAGGAGGGGAAAAGAAAGGTCGAGGGTTTCAGGGGCCTTGCCATAAAGACTCACAAAGAGGCAGTTAATTGAGAAAAGCTAGACAGCGTTGTCAATCACTTAACTTGAGAAACTTCACTTTTTAACTGCCACATGATTCGACAGAGAGAGAGGGGATGGGGGGATAAAGAAAGACAGAGAGGGAATCTGTAAGAAATTATAACAGAATCATGTCGAAGTCACTAAAACGTTTGTTGTCTCTGGTTGTTTTGGTGAAGAGCTGTAAGAGGCCAGAGCTTCAACCTCATGACTTTTAGCATCTACAGTGGGCCATTGTTGGCTCACTTTTTGTACTTTGTATAACTTACACAAGCAGGGCTTTCACATACAGCAGAATCATCATTTCCAACTCAAATATGCAATTTCTGATTTGTTTCAGACAAGATTAATTTGTTTTCAGTTTTAGAGCATTTACATAGAATGTACCACTGACGTCAACAATTGGAACTTTCTAATACTTTCCAACTGTTGTCCACGCCTGTGTATGTGATTGCAGAGAGTGATTTTACAGGGAAGCACTGTTTTGCAGTTATGTCAGTAATGCTTTTAACGGAGTACCTCTTAACCACAATACGCTTATTTCTATAAATGTTTGAACTTCATGTTGAATAATTTGTATCGCTACTCTTAAAAAGAAAGGTTCTTCAGTGGTTCAGCACTTTAAAGGAATATTCCTGGTTCAGTACAAGTTCAGCTCAAACAATAGCATGTGTGGCATAATACTGATTACCACAAAAATAGTTTCTTCTCTTCCCTCCTTTTCTTTAAAAAAGCAAAAATCAAGGTTACAGTGAGGCACTTACAGTGGAAGTGAATGGGGCCAATTTTTAGAGGGTTTAAAAGCAGAAATGTGAAGCTTATAATTTTATAAAATCACTTAAATGAACTCTTTTGTTAAAACGAAAAAATTATTTTAGCTGTGAAGTTGTTTATATAATTGTTTTTAATGACATTTTAGGGTTTTAGGGGTTATCGCGTTACATTGTCATAGCAACAAAGTTGTAAAATTGGATATAACTTTACATAGAAAAGGTTAGTACGTGATTTTATCACACTGAAATCATGTTAACACATGTTGTTTACGTCTTATTGCTATACATTTGAAACAGTATTTTAACATTTAAGGATTGGCCACATTCACTTTCAATGTAAGTGCCTCACTGTAACCAAAAATGTTGCTTTTTAAAAAGAAAAGGAGGGGCAAGACAAAATCAATTTTAGTGGTAATCAATATTATGTCACAGATGATTTCTAAAAAAATAGATCATAAAACATTCTTCTCATTATAGGCATCAGGTTGTAAATGCCTTTTTGGTTCTAATTGGAACCTTTATTTTTAAGAGTGTGGTGCAAGTTTACTGTTGTTTTATGAAACACAAGACCATAGCTATAAAAGGACGTTACACTCTTTGCAAAGTTTTAAAGTAGTGACAAGTAGTGTGGGTATTTGTTTGCCTGATGAATTTGTGTGTGTGCGTCAGGACTGCAGGGCCCTTCGGAAGGCTGTCAGCCCCTCTTTCGTACCCCAGAGAGGGTGAGCTGTGCATGGGCAGGGTCAAGGGGGAGTCCTGGGTCATTGGCTGTGTAAACTCCCACTCTGCTGAAAGTGCGGGTTAAAATAATGTGTTCAGTATGACAAGTAACATGCTTTCTATGATGGCCAATAAATGCTTTGAAACTGAAGAAGACCAAAGAGAGTTGATAATGTTTATATTATAGACATTTTAGATGTGAGAAACGCTTATTAAAAATTACACATAGTATCTTTTTCCAGTCTGGATTTGTAAATAATGAATTTTGTTCTTAATTATTATTTTTTTTTGTCTGGATAAAAAAATCCAAGTCAGCATCTTTGTCTTGTTTCCAAGTGAAAAATTGAAACGGCCTGAAAACATGATACACTACCGGTCAAAAGTTTAGGGTCACTTACTCGTTCTTTATGATTATTATTTTTCACATTTAAGGATAATACTAAAGTCATCAAAACTATGGAATAACATAAATGGAACTATGGGAATTATGTTGTGACTAAACAAAATCCAAAATAAATCAAAACTGTGTTATATTTTAGCATCTTCAAAGTAGTCACCCTTTGCCTAGAATTTGCAGACATGTACTCTTGATATTTTCTCAACCAACTTCTTGAGGTATCACCATGGGATGCTTTTTAAACAGTATTGAAGGAGTTCCCATCTATGTTGGGCACTTATTGGCTGCTTTTCTTTATTATTTGGTCCAAGTCATCCATTTCAAAAACGTTTTTTTTTTTATTTTATTTTATTTTATTTATTTTTTATAACATTTTAGTTTTGTAATGAAATATGTTGGCACAGTTATATTTTTGTCTACAAAACTAATTTCAAACATTTAAGCATACACCTTCAAATCAACAGGTTTTTAAGATCATGAGAAACATTTCAGTGAAGTGACCCCAAACTTTTGAATGGCAGTGCACATACACAGAATATTTTTTAAATATATGTATACTTTGTCTTGTCCCAAAAGCTGATTTTTGACTTATTTTAACCATAAACACAATAAATTAAATTCTAATAAATCATAATTACTTTTTACTATCCCAACAGTAAAATTCTAGAATATATTAAATACATCATTAATAAATTAAAAGAGAGGTCGATATTAAAGATGTATAATACATGTTTTGTATGATAAGGTAAAATTGTTTACTTTTATAGATCTGCGAGTGTCATTGGAATTGAAAGTTTCAAGCTCATCATGTGACCTGTTTGTCCTGGATATACAGTAGCTAGTTACTCAGGATGTGCACTTTCTTTGAAGTGTTTTTGCTTGGAAAGCGTGTGCCAAGAACATAAATATAACATAATGTCGATGTAATGAGTGCTCATATATTTGAGAGCGCGTGGTGTGTGTTCCCGTGGCGTGACTGCTGCGTGGGTGCTCCGTTTTGGCTTTGTCCTGTTGTTGGGAGCGATTCCACGCTGCAACAGGCACCTCTATCCTGTTCTGACATTGTAATGAGAAATGCATGCTGGGACCTCATAAAGCCCCAGCATCCCTCCTTTATGGTCCTCAAGCAAGCCCCTTTCCATACTTTATGCAAACCATCTCTTTAAATAGTTTAAATCCTTCTCGTCTCCTTCTAGGGTTTTTGCTTGTTTGTTTGTTTGTTTGTTTTAGTTGTGGTAACAGGTACAGTGCTGGTAACATATGATAATGCCATGGTATTTTAATACAAACTACCAAGTCAAAAGTTTAGGCATGATCTGATTTTAATCTGATTTTAACTTTAGTGTAAATAATGCTGAATACCTTTACAAAACCTAAAATAGAAATGTTTTGAATGGATGAGATTGACTAAAAAGTAAATGAAAAGCAGCCATTAAGTGTCCAGCATACATGGGAACTCCTTCAATACTTTTTATTTTTTTTTAAATACCTCATGAAGTTGCTTGAGAGAATGAACAGAATGTGCACAGATATAATGCAGGTGAAGAATGCTTACTTTGAAGAAGCCTAAATAAAAGATAGCTTTCATTTGTTTGAAATATTTTGGTCACTACAAATTCCCATACTTCCATTTGTGTTAATTCATAATTTTGATGACTTCACTATTATTCTACAGTGTGGGAGGTAAAGAGTGATTAGTGTGTCCAAACTTTCGATGTAGTGTATACCATGCTACTTTATCATTACTGTATACCATAGTATTTACAAAGATGCAATGTACTTCAAAGAACGTCCTTCATGGAAGTGTCTAAAAACCATAGTACTTTTCATGGGTAATACCATGGTACTCTTTGTGATATTGGGTCTGTTCAGTCAGCATGCAAGACTCTATCTTTTTGGAAGTTGTTCCTCTCTTCTCTTTGTCTCTATCGTTCTCTGTGTACTTTTCTTTCTCTCTCCTTCTCTCTCTCTCTCTTTCTCTTGGGGCAGCTGCTGGGGTCGTGACTCTTTAGCGAGTTGAGTGACTCCCTGCTCCTCCCTCTTAACAAAATGCCAACCCCAGATGGAGTCGTGATCGTTCCGTTAACCATTCTTCTCCCTACATCTGCTGGGATTCTATATACTCCTTAATTCACTCACCAGTGGCTGGCTGGGGCATGGGCTGAAAGGGCCAGCACTCCTCCATGCTGCAAATAAATGCTTCATTTGTCTCTTCTCTCTTTTGTTTTGTTTGGGGAACACATGTCACAAGCTCAATTACCCAACCATTTAACAGTCCCTCAGGAGGAGAAGACTCTCCCCTACCAGGAGCTGTAAACTGCCCAGATGGCCATTCGTACACTCGGGCTCTCTCGCTCCAGCATCCCTCTCTGTTTACTTTCACTTTAACTCTCTTTGTTCTGTGGCTGTGTTTGTGTTTCGAAGTGTGTTCTGTGCTAGTACCCAAGCATTTAAACACTGGTTACCTCTTGACTTTCCTGTAGAAATGAAAAGTCACAAAGGAGATCTCTATAATTTCTCAATGGTTTCAGCAATGAGTTTAAATGGAGAGCGAATAAAGTCACACAAAATGTCAACTTGGTTTTTGCTGGAATCTTCAAATTTTCGTCTCAGATATTTCTCATGAGAAAACCACTCTAGTAATCTCACTTGGGTGTTCTCTAGAGTTATTGATCTCAACAATGTCACAAACTGTGCTCAAGTTTGCCAAGATGAGTTAGGAATTTAAATATGATCAAAATAATTTCTCATAATTTTTTCCTGTGCCCAAATTAACAGAGCTATGCTATCCCCATTTTTTTATTTTTTTTA
Organism: Myxocyprinus asiaticus; assembly: GCF_019703515.2. NCBI lineage: Eukaryota > Metazoa > Chordata > Actinopteri > Cypriniformes > Catostomidae > Myxocyprinus > Myxocyprinus asiaticus. The sequence goes on along the minus strand of NC_059348.1, from coordinate 49,249,840 downwards.
GCTCTGTACTCCTAGATTATATCAACTATTTTTTCAGTTGTGCCTAGTTTTATTTCTTCCAAGGAATTTTTAGAAATGCTCAAAATAAAGTTAATACTTCCAGTAAACATAACTAAGAACTTGATTAAGTCTCCTGAACTTTGATAGAGCAAAATCTGAGCAATGCATCTTTCAAATCCAATACAGTCTCTTTGGATTCATTTTTCTGTTGAGTTTAGCACAAAGCCTCATTTTCTTTGCGTCATTTTGCCTTTGGTTTTTCAGCCTTCTCTTGTTTGTCTTTGATTATGCCTGGAATTCACCACATTCACTTTAACATCCATCCAAACGCTGCAGAGTTAATTCAGTAAAGCTCTCTGTTTCTCTGTCTGTCTCTCTTTTCTCTAGCAGACTGATAAATGCTGTGTTTAGCTGGCAGGCTGCAGGTTTGTGTTTGTCCTGTGTGTGAGTGGAATATAAATCTCATTGTAAGAGTGAGAAGCACCATGTGCTCTTGTCATGATTTAACACATACCACAATAATCATTCTGGTCAAACATCCTGTGGTTGGAATCAGCATTCCCCTGATAACTTAATAATCAAGCAGTGATTACATCAAGCACTAAAATCATTTTAGAACAATTCAGAAAAATCAGCCCTGAACAACTTTTAAATGCATAATATAAGTACAGTTCTGCTAAACAGATCAAGTTATTTTACTTTAGAACACTATAAAAGTGTAACAGAAAAGCATTACTGAAATAAAAATAAATAAATAAATAAATACAAATAAATTAATGAAATAATTGTCAAATAATTAGGCTGGATTTAGTTTCTCTTTTTTCTATTTATTGCTGTTGTAGCTGGACTTTTAGTTGTCTGTTTTAATGAATAATATGAGGATAAAAGACAAAACTTCTGTCAAAAGTCAAAGAGATGCAGAGCAGATGAAACAGATGCATGGGAGAGGAGATAGATGAGGATGAGCTGTTGGTGGTGTACTGGGGCCAGGTATGCTTGGGAAGTGGACACAGTGTGAGTTTCCTGTCTTACTGAAGTTCTGATGGACAATGCTTCTTTGAATCCCTTGCTGAGCCTGTCAGTGCTTCCAATCAGCAGAATGAGGTGTGTTTTCAACATATAGACCAGTAAAAGAGATTTAATGAGATTGTATTGCTTTATTTATTTTTAAACTGATTAGTTCAGAATTAGACATTTTTCTGTAGGATTTTCGGCCGTTTCCACACATTTCCAGACCAAAGTAAGGACATCACTGCTCTCCTGGATGGAGCTGTAATGCATTTCTATATTGAAACAGATATGTCTTATGTTGGAAATCTCAGTGTTTTTGATGGTTTCACTAAAAAGTGGAGCAGGAAGCCCTCAACAAGCTTTTCAAAACCTCCCTTACCTAAGATTGTAAAAGACATTGTGTTCATTGTGAAATTATGGGATAAGTTTTGGTTCTATTTGTTAACATTAGGTATTATGAACTAACAATGACAGCATTTCTTAATCTTGGTTAATGTTAATTTATCAAAATACTGTGGTTTATTGTTAGGCTAGTTCATGTTATTTCATAGTGCATTAACAACTAATGTTAACATATAAAAATCTTAATGTAAAAAATATATTAGTGTACATAGAAATTCAATTTGATAAAGATTAATAAGTGCTGTAAAAGTATTGTTCATTATTAGTTCATGTTAATTATTGCGTTAACTTATGTTAATGAATACAGCTTTACTCTAAAGTTGTACTGAAATTTCTGTAGATATGCTTCTGAGGGAAACTGGTTCATGACGTTATAATGAAAAGTTTCTCGAATCGAATCATTCATAATGGTAGACTGATGTATCGGTTTTACAGATTAATCTGTGCCGATAGTTGCTTTTTGGATAGTTAATTTTTTTTATTTTTTATTCCTCATCAATAAACCTCATTTGGTGCAATATTTCTACAAAACTCTTCATCTGGTGATTATATAGGCTATAAAAAGCTTCATTTGGTAAATACTTGCATGTAGATCATTGTAATGCAGCCCAGTGTATGTCATTTCACAATAAGAGTCCCCGGTGTATTTACGGCTTGTTTATAGTTAAAAGTCCCGCATTATGCACCAAATCTTTTTAAGAATCTTGTAGCCTCAATGTCTTTACCTGTTATAGTATGGAAAGACAACATCTAATCCTTCAGAACTTCGAACATCAATCTTAAACATTCATGTCAATGTAGCATCAGTAATGAAAACCCAGGAATGATAAATTTTTCAAAAGAAATGCCTGCTTAGCATACGTCAATGCAGTTAATGGACATGATGGACTAGACTTTGGATGACAATTATTTTAGTAGAATCGGTATTCCCACACACACCTTACTTTAGTCACCAAACTAGTCCCACAGGTGCCAGTCCCCCCCCATCCCACCCTTTTCTGACTCTCTCTGTATCGCTGTTTCCCCATCACCACCCAGCTTCCTCCACCTCCCCCTCTGTAACCCCCAGGCTGTGGAGGAGGATGGGTTTGGGGGCAGCCCCCCGCTGTTCCCCTGCGGAGCCCCCTTTGCCCCACGTCCAGCCCTCATTGTGCCCCCCCCAAACCCCCCACCCCCCACCTGCCCCCGCCCCCTGCCAGGCAGGTGACAGGGGCCTCAATGCTGCCCAGACCGAGCTCATGGAACCTACAGATGGAGCGTGGAAATCAGACTCCAAAGAGCTCAGTCACCATTCTCGCTAAACAGGCCAACAAAAGACTGCCAAATAATTCCCCAAAGAGATGGAGAGAGAGTGGGAAAGAAAAAGAGATAGAGAGAGAGAAAGAGAGAGAGAGAAAGAATGCCAAATGCAACAGTGTAATTCACAGATTACAGTCTGTAGCGTTTGACTTTTTTGTAGCAATAATAGAAACTAGTTTTGGGAGGACAGGAGAAGAAGAAAAAATATATATATATATATATATATATATATATATATATATATATATATATATATATATTTTTTTTTTTTTTATGTTTTTCTTGAACGCAGACCATAAAATGATTTGGTAGCTCTGGTACCCTCTCTTTTTCTTAGAGGACCTTTATTTTGGATATTAGTTTTGGGAGAATAACCTGTTTGCTTTTTTGATTTTATGAGTTAGATCTCCACAAGTCTTGAGGAGTTAGTTGATGGAGCAGGAAATGAAAGGAGAACTCACTGATGAATGCTATTTCCTTAAAAGCTAGCTGTTTATTACTATCGCTGTCTAGTCTACTGAAAATAGTACAGATTTTTTGGGGAAAATGGCTTGAAAAGAGATACCCTGTAGCATTAGGGAGTGGAAAAGGACAGCTGTAGCTCCTTCCTTGTCTCGTTCTTTCTTTCCAATTTCTGTGAGATGTCTGGAGAGATGCACGCTGGCATTGGGCAACAGCATTTCCTTGTGGCTCCAGGATGCAGGCATCAAGGGTAGACAGTGACAGGTCTGCTTCACGTGATTCTCCTCTTTAATTAAACCTCTAAATCTGTGACTGTCTTTTGCTCTGTTTCATTTTCTTACCTTTCTAGTGGGAGAGATACACCTGCCTTTTCGCTGGGAAGTGTAGAAGGTTTTTTGTTTATGAAATTGTGTTGATTTATTATCAAACTAAAAAAGTCCAAAGTTCTTTCAAGAACTCTATGCAATACACATTCATGCTCTCTATTGTAAATCAATAAAGACCCCATGAAATCGCTTGTTGAGCACAGTTTCATTCCTGTGTTGACATAGTTCCGATTTCAGAAGAGCATTTGTTTGGACAAAAATCTGTTTAGTGCAAGATGAGTCATCAGTATTTTTGGTCTGTTTTCCAGGAAGAGAAATACAGTAAATTTTAAATGCGAATATCTGCTAAAAATGACTTCTGTCAAATTTTAAGGGTACACTAGCATATACAATATACTGTATATTTGGCTGCAAACCTTATGAACATAGATTAAAAGCCACAAAACAACAATTTTGATTTAATGGGGTCTTTAATAGATGATTTTACACAGATTGTCAAAATTCATGGAATTGGTACCAGGGACTCTTCACATTTCCTGGTTTGGAATGCGGAATTAAAGTATAGCAAGTTAAATCTCCATAGCGGTGAAAGGGAGACAACGGCATGGATTACGACATGGATTGCATTGGATTACGCCAGTTAGAATTTAATTATATAAGAACTAGCTTTACTAGCTTTTTAGTTTTACTAACTATTTTTTTTAAATTAATGCCAGGGTAATATAACACAAAGTATAATGTTATAATTTGACAGTAAATAATAAAATATATATACCGGATATGCAAATTTAAAAACCTGATTTATGCTTTTAAATAACACAGAAACACACCATCACAGTCTGTGAGAATGGTCCATTGTGGATCTTTAGGATTTTGCTTCTGTGTACTTTGTAGGTATATATGTCATATTTTCCACAGAAAGGTACTCTCTGCATACTGTGTCAGCAAATCAAATGTAAACAGATTGTTTAATGTATTTTTTAATTTCAAATACGATCTCGATGGTTGAAGTCCTGCACGGGGTCTTTTTTAAGTTTTGTGTTCTCAACCATTTGGGGGTGAAATTTATAGAGAGCGAGCAAGAGAAAGGAGATGGCTAGTGTCAGACGAAGCAGATGTGGTGTTGGCGAGTTCTGGATGGGGGCTTTCGAGGCGTATTACTGGACAATAGCGGGCTGTCACGGTAGTTTGAGGAACCTAATCATTTGATTGGGCCTCCCTCCACTGGGTACAGATTTGCCGAGCTTTATTCCATGCACACTAACATTTCTTCTGCTGAATTAGCTATGAAATAACTCTCACTCTGTCTAACTTCAGTTAAAGTTATACCTGTGCAGGAGAGTGGTGATGTGTGTGTTTGTGTGTACACACAGATGGACGGGCGATAGGAAATTTTAAAAATACTGGCCTCCAATTTTAAACATGTGAAAACAAAATAATGTGCAACAATATTATGGTCTGGTTATATAGCTTAAAAAGATTTTAAACATATTTAACCTATAACAAATAAATATATTGTAAAAAATGTAGCATTAAAAGTAAAAGCAGACACTTTTTAATTGTCATGTATACATAGATGACGAGGATTTTTCTTGGTATAGGTGCCGACATAGTAGAGGAAACACAGTAACAACAAATACTGAACAAAAACAAAAAGCAATTCAAATCCTCAATATTTTTAATGTAACTGTAGCTGCATGAGTTTAACAGTAAAAAAGACCTTTTGAAACAGAAGAGTGCCGTGGCTACCTCTAAGGAGCGATCGAGGCAAGCTATTAATACTTTTTTTAGCGAATCTCTATTTTAATAAAATTATGTTAGGTGTGCTTTGTGCATAAAGACATGGATTTAAACTTAATTTCTGAATGTAATTTCTGCAATACCGAAACTAAATAAACCTCTTGCACTTAAGCACAGAACGCTGGTATTATTTATTTATTTATTTATTTGTCAAAGGTAATCAATGCAGGGTAAATTACTTTCAAATTGTAATCTGGTACTGATTACAAATTACATTACTAAAATTGTAATCAGTGGCATAACCTCTGATTACATGTTTTAGGTAATCTAATTTGATTACTTTCAGATTACTTCTGACCTTACTGTTGTTTATTTGCTGTCACATGCATTCAAATAGTATAGTTTTGTACAGTACCATTTTGATATAAAAACATAGAAGTGTTCTTTATTACCAGATAAATAAATATATAAATAAATAACATATTTTAAAATTTACCAAATGTATATGAGTGTTAGGCTAATTTAGAATTAAATGTATTTTTAAAGATAAAAACAAAAATTAGGGAGCTCAATAAGTTATGAACAATTTACTGCCATTGCTTGATTGATAGGCTATGTTATTATGTAATCCATAAAAAAGTAACTAATCTGATTATGAGCATTTCAAAATGCTTTGTAATCGAATTACAAGTAGTTAATCTGATTATGTAATCTAGATTAAATGTAATCCGTTACTATCAGGCACTGAGGATAATACATATTAATTAACATCATGTTGATGTAAATGCGCCAGATTTAGCCAAAATGGCTAATTTTCATCCGTCAACCTAGGGCAGGTTGATGTTAAAAAGGAAAAATGACACTTAATCAAAACAATCTATACAAACTATACATAATCATATTAACATGATTAATACTGTTTTTTTCTTTTTATTTCGCAGCAAGCCATTCAGACGAGGGCTCTGATGTGGACTCGGAACCGGGTTTGCCACTTAAGAGGAAACAGCGGCGCAGTCGGACCACGTTCACGGCCGAGCAGCTGGAAGAGTTGGAGAGGGCATTTGAACGCACACACTACCCTGATATATACACAAGAGAAGAGCTCGCTCAGAGAGCTAAACTCACCGAGGCACGAGTACAGGTACATATAAACACTCATTTTAGCACGTATGCACACAAACATCTAATGTCGAACTCAATTACAAGTTATAAATCTGACCTAATCGACTTACCAATACACAAACAGAGATTGGCACTGTTGTTACTGGCACTTTTTTTGGCAGTATGTACTTGCTTTGTATCTTTCACAAATGATCACTCATTTTCTCATAAGTTTGCTACTACAATAGTAGTACATGAGGTTTACACGATGAAGTTAAATTTACCAGTATTTTGCCCTGCATGCCTGCCCTGAAGTCACATGACACACATGCATACACACAGGCTTCTTTGTGCCAGGGCTGATCTCTTGTTTTTACCCTAGTATTCTTCCGCAAAAAAACCCCAAGAAACAAACTTTAGATAAAGTCTATTATTAACTCCTTTTAACCCAGTTCAACTAGAACCCCTGACATGATGTCATCATTCTTCAATGCGCACAGATGTTTAGATCGCTATCAGACCAAACAAGCTTTTAGCCACTGAATACACAAAGAGTGTCTTTGTGTACTCAGATACAAGTACACACACACACACACACACACACACACACACACACACACAATCTATACAGAGAGTGTAAAATTCTTTAAGAATAACTTATGTGGTGCCAAAGCAGAACTGTCATTTTTGTTTTAATTTAGTTTTAGAAAGTACATTTAAATTATTTTAGACAGAACAAAAATATGCAACAAATGGGACAAGTTGATTTCCTTCTTTAATATATGCTTTTTGATTGTCTGTACTTACAGGAAAAATTATTTAGACATCATGAATGTTAAACGTACGTAAGAGTATTTTTTTTGTCATTCCCATGTCCTTCAGGTGTGGTTCAGTAATAGAAGAGCTCGTTGGAGAAAGCAGGCAGGAGCCAATCAGCTGATGGCATTTAATCATCTGATACCTGGTGGTTTCCCACCATCCGCGATGTCAAGTCTTCAACAGTATCAGCTGGCAGACAGCCCATACCCTCCCTCCTCGATTTCACAAGGTAAGAACTAAAAAATGTACTAATATTTGGACATTAATGGTTTCTAAGGGTAAAATAACTTTGCTTGGCTTCTCCATTATAAAATGCATTCAGATGGCAATTAATTCTCAGGCAATGAGGGAGTTCTGTTGTTCGACGAACATGGTCAGTCACACATTCGAACATGCCATTGAGGAGGTCAAGCTTTTTTATGGACAGCCTACCTGTTGCTGCCATTATAATGGCCCATTTTAACAGTTAACCTGATTCAGTAGTGTAGTCTAGGGCACACGCAGGCATATGGCATATGCCCACCTATCTTTATTAGGATTTTGTGTATGCCCACCTAAAATAAGTGATGATACGTTTGGCCACCAGTATAACATGCAGACTTTTGACCCGGAACATTTTCAATCTAATAACACAATGCCGCAGCACTGCTGAGTGAACTGAGTGTTTTGTTTTTTCATTATAATTATTTGAAAAAGTGTACAGAGATTCTCTCTAAACGTGCACAGAGCTGCGGGAGGTGGGAGCGCAGCTGATGGCACAGGCAAGACAGACGTTCATTTCAGACGCGATGGGATATTTGCTAACCAGCAATATTTTCCATTTCAGCAAGGGGTGGGACATTTTCAGATTCTAATGCTAATGTACAAGCATCCCTGGAGTAACCATAATTTGCGCTGTAAATTTATTTCCCTGCTAAACGTAAATATAATATATATTTTGTGAAAATACTGCATGTTGTTACACCTGTGCTTTTTGATGCTCTTTGCAGATGCTGGACAACTGTGTCCCGTAATTATATAAAATGTCTTTTTTTTTTTTTTTTTTTTTTTTTTTTGCCTTTTACTGCTGTCAGTGGTGCCTTTTTCTTGTGATCTCAAATAATTTCAATTTATATTTCAAAGGAGGAAAAAGTTTAACTATACACAGAAAAGTAAATTATAGTACACAAAACAAATAACCACTAATTCTTACGTAGGCTTTATATGGTAATATAAGACAGCGTGTTAATGTGAACACACTCATATAAGCTACAGTGCTTAATAGTTTATTGCATATTATGTATGTATTTGTTTATTAATTAGAGTAATTTTCAGAGTAGCCTAATGAAAGGAACATTAATAAGACCTATAAATTTAAATACATATTTAACATCAAGTTACCATACCATGGTTCTTAGTTCTTCTGTACATCATGCCAGCAAGAAACTTACCCTGATATCCAGTAAATTCATGTGGGACTATAATTACAACAGCCAAAAAAATATTAATGGAAAAATATATCTATATTTGTTTCACAGATTAGACTCTGTATTGAATTTCTATGTATTCTTTTTCTTGAAATATGAAATATGAAATATGCACATTGCCATAGTTTTTATATAGCACAACTCAGATGAATGATAATGAGTTCAAAATAAGGTTCTGCCTGCATTTTTCTTTCTATCTTAGTTCATTTCTTGTTTGTTTTCTTGGTTGCTATCATCAGTTTCTGAGCAGCCTAGCACAGTGCACCGACCTCAGCCTCTTCCCCCAACCTCGGTGCATCAGACTGGGCTTGGCAGCGGACCGGGGGTCCAGGAGGGAAGTTCGGCCTACTGCCTCTCCTCGGGACGTCATGGCTTCTCTGGTTACTCAGACGGCTATGTGACCGCATCAGGCCATGCAAACTCAGTTAACCCCACCATCAGCAATGGCCTCCCATCACAGGTTAGTCTGTTGGACATACATGGCCAACAATCATTATTTAATCATAATTTTAATTATTTTTTTAAGAATTTAAGTGTGAAACAGGGTTTCTGTCTCTAATTATAGATATCTCGCTGGATGATGACCATCATCACGTCAAAACTTTGTGGCTTGCAGACTTTTATTTGTAGTATTCTAGTACTGTTGACACAGGTTTTCTGTTTAGAAATGTTCATTGACTGTAAACAGTTTTGTTCATTGTGTTGCATGGCAGTTTTTACACTGACCATCGGATTGGCAATGTGAGTGATTATGAGAATGAAGGTATAAAGGTGTGTGTGGGGTGGGGGGGGGGGCTGGATGGTAGGCACAATCGAAAGGTTGTTGATGATGGAAACGAGAAGTGAAAGACAATTATTTGTGATTACACACTCATCAGCTGTTATCTGTCAGCTCGCCTGCTGTGCACAGTGCGCTAACAACCAGAAAATGAGCTCTTGACTGCTTCAAAGCATCCGGTAGTTAGAGACAAGTGATGCAGTCTGCGTTCCGTCCTTCTGCGTGAGGAGAAACTCAGACCCGAGTGCTGCATGGTACAGATAAATTAAATGAAAAAGAAATGGACAGTGAGAGATGGAAATGGAGATGGAGAACAACGTTGTGAGTGTGGTTATTTCTTAAAACACTGAAAATAGAAAAAAATACCAATAAGATTTGTGGGAAACAAGCATACAGATAAATTAAATGAAAGACAGATAGAAAGGGAGCGCCCCTGAGAACGGTATTGTTATTTCTCAAAACACAGAAAAGCCTGCAAAGATTTATGGAAAACAAGCAACACTGAAGCATGCACACATTCCTATTGATCAGATTTGCTGGTACAATAACATTTTTGTTAACATAGTGGCAGAAAATGTCTATGCCGTGAAAATGCTTCTTGATTTCCTATATGTGCAAAGTTCACATTTTGATTTT